>NC_143036.1:2852500-2972500 GCF_057628025.1 Oncorhynchus mykiss
CTTTCCTTCCACTTTCCTTTCCTTTCCTTCCACTTTCTGTGCCTTTCCTTCCACTTTCTGTGCCTTTCCTTCCACTTTCTGTGCCTTTCCTTCCACTTTCTGTGCCTTTCCTTCCACCTTCTGTGCCTTTCCTTCCACTTTCTGTGCCTTTCCTTCCACTTTCTGTGCCTTTCCTTCCACTTTCCTTTCCTTTCCTTCCACTTTCTGTGCCTTTCCTTCCACTTTCTGTGCCTTTCCTTCCACTTTCCTTGCACTTACATCTCGCTTTCTATTTCATTTTGTTTTCACTTTCCATTCACTTCCTTTCACTAACCCTTCCTTCCTTTCACTAACCCTTCCTTCCTTTCACTAACCCTTCCTTCCTTTCACTAACCCTTCCTTCCTTTCACTTTTCTATCCTTTCATTCCTTTCCTTTCCTTTCACCTATCTTTCTTTTACTTCCACTTTCCTAGCTCCCTTTTGAGTTTGGATCTCACAATGTTGTCGGCATCAGTGGCTGGGACTGCTACTATCTGTCTAGTGATCCTACCGACCAAGGCCGGGACTCAGGAGCGGCTTGGCCTAGCAGCTAGCCGAACAGCCTATCAAGATAGCATCCATGGTCCCTCCTTTTCTTGCGGACTTGAACTCAGCCAGCAACGCGGTTAGCCATTGCGGCTGTGACCATGGATTGTCCCAGGTTTGAGGCTGTCTAGGTCTCTGCTGTTTGTTGCTATTGTTTTCGATCTTCCCTGCCCTGTCTGGAACTGAGAGAAGTAACAGCATAAACCTACGTTGCTATAGTGATAAAGACCATGGAGTACCGCTATCCCAGGTGAAGAGTTCTACAACCAGTTGTTATAACAACAAGAAAATAGCTTCAGTTGTTATAACAACAAGAAAATAGCTTCAGTTGTTATAACAACAAGAAAATAGCTTCAGTTGTTCCAACAACAAGAAATGTTTTGTCGAAATACTGGTGGATTCAACTAATAAAATAATGGACCCTGAAGAACAGTTTGCAGTTCTCCCATGGTCAGCTCGTTAGTAAAAAAAAAAAGAAATCGGTAAGATGACAGCAATCTGTAAGTCATTGTGAGAGGTCATCAGTTCTGTGTGTGAATCCAAGATAACAATGACGGAGACATCAGATTATCTCAATAGACTAAATCAAGGCGGAACCACATTGTTGTGGACGGAATTGCACAATCTCCAGAAGACCTGGACATAGTCTGAGGACAAAGTGAGGGAAATCATCTCGGAGAAACTGAAGATGGAACACAGGAAGATTGAGGTGGATTAAGCCCACAGGACTGGAAAACCCACCACCGGCCCAGGGGACAGGCCCAGGGGACAGGCCCAGGTGACAGGCCCAGGCCAACAGTGATCAAGTTCCTGAAGTTCAAGAACAAGGTACAGTATGAGTCCAAAGTTTTTACACACCTACTCATTCAAGGTTTTTCTTCAATGTTTTACTATTTTCTACATTGTATAATAATAGTGAAGACATCAAAACTATAAAATAACACATATGGAATCACACAGTAACCAAAAAAGTGTTAAACAAATCAAAATATATTTTATATTTGAGATACTTCAAAGTAGCCACCCTGTGCCTTGATGACAGCTTTGCACCCTCTTGGCATTCTCTCAACCAATTTAATGAGGTAGTCACCTGGAATGAAATTCAATTAAGATGTGTGCCTTGTTAAAAACCTCTTGAGACTAGGGAGCAGTATTTTGATGTTCCCAAAACAATGAAAAACATACCCGAAGTAAACTGCCTATTTCTCAGGCCCAGAAGCTAGAATATGCATACAATTGGCAGATTAGGATAGAAAACACCCTAAAGTTTCCAAAACTGTCAAAATATTGTCTGTGAGTATAACATAACTGATATTGCAGGCGACAACCTGAGGACTCCTGACTCCTGGCATTGACAACTTAGATGGAAAGCTACTGAGTGTTTGACCAAATACAATGCTATTTCTCTGTAAACAAATTAACAACAGATGTTCAGCGTGCTTATAGAGAAGGGCACTCAATATGTACTGCACTGACACAAATGACTGATGATTGGTTGAAATACATTGATAATAAGAACATTGTGGGAGCTGTACTGTTAGATTTCAGTGCAGCATTTGATATTACTGACCATAAGCTGTTGTTGAGAAAACGTATGCGTTATGGCTTTTAAACCATATCATGGATTCAGAGCTATCTATCTAATAGAACACTGAGGGCTTTCTTTAAAATGGGAGCTTCTCTATTGTCCAACATAAAAAGTATGGTGTACCACAGGGAAGCTCTCTAGGCCCTCTACTATTTTCTATTTTTACCAATGACCTGCCACCACAGGCATTAAACAAAGCATCTGTGTCCATGTATGCTGATGATTCAACCATAAGCGCATCAGCAACCACAGCTAATGAAATCACTGAAACCATTAACAGTCTGTTTTGGAATGGGTGGCCAGTAATAAACTGGTCCTGAACACCTCTAAAACTAAGAGCATTGTGTTTGGTACAAATCATTATCTAACTGAATCTGGTAATGAATGGTGTGGACGTTGAACAAGTTGAGGAGGCTAAATTACTTTGTGTTACCTTAGATTGTAAACTGTCATGGTCAAAACATATAGATTCAATGGTTGTAAAGATGGGTTGAGGTGACGCTCCACTTTTTTTGACACCACACTCCACAAAGGAATTCCTGCAGACTCTAGTTTTATTTATCTTATTTAAATAAATATAATTAAATTAAATAGGATTAATTTTCCAGCCATATCAAGTGCTGCAACGAAAGACCTAGTTAAGCTGCAGTTGGCCCAGAACGGAGCAGCACGTCTTGCTCTTCATTGTTACGTAGATTTTAAACAGAGAAAACACAGACACTACATGACCAACAGTTTGTGGACACCTGCTCGTCGAACATCTCATTCCAAAAACATGGGCATTAATATGGAGTTGGTCCCTTCTTTGCTGCTATAACAGCCTACTCTCTTCTGGGAAGGCTTTCCAGATGTTGGAAAATTGTTGTGGGGACTTCCTTCCATTCAGCCACAAGAGTATTAGTGAGGTCATGCATTGATGTTGGGCGATTAGGACTGGCTGGCCTTTCGAAATTCCAATTCATCCCAAAGATGTCCGGTGGAGTTGAGGTCAGGGCTCTGTGCAGGCCAGACAAGTTCTTCCACACCGAGGACAGAGGATTGTTACTCATTATGTTCTTCAGCACTCGGCGGTGTCATTCTGTGAGCTTGTGTGGCCTATCGCTACGCGGCTGAGCCGTTGTTGCTCCTAGACGTTTCCTCCTCACAATAACAGGACTTACAGTTGACTGGGGCAAGGCAGAAAGTTGACCAACTGACTTGTTGTAAAGGTGGCATCCTATGACGGTGCCACGTTGAAAGTCACTGAGCTCTTCAGTAAAGGCCATTCTCTGCAGCCAATGTTTGTCAATGGTTGTGAAGATGGGGAGATGCCTGTACGTAATAAAGAGATGCTCTGCTTTTTTGACACCCCGACTCCACAAAACAAGTCCTGCTCTAGATTTGTCTTATCTTGATTATTGTCCATTTATTGTCCATTTATATGGTCATTTATATGGTCATTTATATGGTCATTTATATGGTCATAAGCTGCAGCTGGCCCAGAACAGAGCGGCACGTTCTGCTCTTCATTGTATTCAGAGGGCTGATATAAATACTATGCTGCCAGTCTCTCTTGGATAAGAGTTGAGGAGAGACTGACTGCGTCAGAAAAAGATAGAAATTCCAAATTGTTTGCATAGTAAACTTACACACAGCTGTGCTACACATTTAATCCGAAAGACACGCCACTAGGGGTCTTTTCACAGGTCCCCAGGTCCAGAACAAATTCAAGGAAATGTACCGTAGAACCATAATTGCATGGAACTTCCTTCCGTCTTATATAATGCAAGAGAACAGCAAACCTAGTTTCAAAAAACAGACGAAGCAACACCTCACGGCATAACACCTCTCCACCATGTGATGACCTCTCTTTTTACGCTTCTGCTACTCTCTGTTCATCATATCATATATGCATAGTCACTTTAACGATACCTACATGTACATACTACTATGTACATACTACCTCAATAAGCCTGACTAACAGGTGTCTGTATATAGCCTTGCTACTCTTTTTTTCAAATGTATTTTTACTGTTGTTTTATTTCTTTACATACCTACCTACACACACACACACACACACACACTTTTTTTTTCTTCTCACCATTAGTTAGAGCCTGTAAGTAAGCATTTCACTGTAAGGTCTACTACACCTGTTGTTGTATTCAGCATTTCACTGTAAGGTCTACTACACCTGTTGTATTCAGCATTTCACTGTAAGGTCTACTACACCTGTTGTATTCAGCATTTCACTGTAAGGTCTACTACACCTGTTGTATTCAGCATTTCACTGTGAGGTCTACTACACCTGTTGTATTCAGCATTTCACTGTAAGGTCTACTACACCTGTTGTATTCAGCATTTCACTGTGAGGTCTACTACACCTGTTGTATTCGGCATTTCACTGTAAGGTCTACTACACCTGTTGTATTCGGCGCGCGTGACAAATAAACTTTTGATTTGATTTGATCTACTTGACATGTGGAACTGCACACAAACACACTACATGTTAATTTTTATAAATGTAAATTGTAAAGTATTTTGTCTGTAATATATTTTTCGTTCTGTCGGACCCCAGTAAGACTAGGAACGTGATTTGATTTGATTTATTGGGATCCCCATTATCTGACGCTGATGGCGATCCTCATTAAAATCACCTGCCTTTCCTTTTGGTTTCCAGCACTCAGAGGCTGTGTGTTTGTGTTTGTGTGTGTTTGCACTACTCCTCTCTGTGTGTTTGCACTACTCCTCTCTGTGTGTGTGTGTCTGCACTACTCCTCTCTGTGTGTGTGTGTGTGTTTGCACTACTCCTCTCTGTGTGTTTGTGTGTGTGTGTGTTTGCACTACTCCTCTCTGTGTGTTTGTGTGTGTGTGTGTCTGCACTACTCCTCTCTGTGTGTTTGTGTGTGTGTGTGTCTGCACTACTCCTCTCAGTGTGTTTGTGTGTGTGTGTGTCTGCACTACTCCTCTCAGTGTGTGTGTGTCTGCACTACTCCTCTCAGTGTGTTTGTGTGTGTGTGTGTCTGCACTACTCCTCTCAGTGTGTGTGTGTCTGCACTACTCCTCTCAGTGTGTTTGTGTCTGCACTACTCCTCTCTGTGTGTGTGTGTTTGCACTACTCCTCTCTGTGTGTTTGTGTCTGCACTACTCCTCTCTGTGTGTTTGTGTCTGCACTACTCCTCTCTGTGTGTTTGTGTTTGCACTACTCCTCTCTGTGTGTTTGTGTCTGCACTACTCCTCTCTGTGTGTTTGTGTCTGCACTACTCCTCTCTGTGTGTGTGTGTCTGCACTACTCCTCTCTGTGTGTTTGTGTTTGCACTACTCCTCTCTGTGTGTTTGTGTTTGCATTACTGCTCTCTGTGTGTTTGTGTGTGTGTGTGTTTGCACTACTCCTCTCTGTGTGTTTGTCAGACCTAGGCAATATAAATTTGTATTTTTGTAGTTTATTTGAAAATACAAACTTTTCAAATACTCAATTTAGTCAAAAATACAGTGTATTCAGAGAGTATACAGAACCCTTGATTTGGTTACTTTACAACCTTTTTCTAAAATGTATTAAATAATTTTTTTCAACCTCACCAATATACACACAGTACACCATAATGACAAAAATAAAACCGGTTTTTAGACATTTTTTCAAAGGTATATTTAAAAAAAATGAAATAGCACAGTTACATAAGTATTCAGACACTTTACTCAGTACATTGTTGAAGCACCTTTGGCAGCGATTACAGCCTCCAGTCTTCTTGGGTATGACGCTACAAGCTTGGCACACCTGTATTTGGGGAGTTTCTCCCATTCTTCTCTGCAGATCCTCTCAAGATCTGTCAGGTTGGATGGGAAGCATCGCTGCAAAGCGAAAGTATTTTCAGTTCCTCTCAGAAAATCAAATATTTTTTATTAGATGGCTACCAACCATCAGCTTCAACCGTTGAATTAATCTAAATATACTGTAGGATCATAAGCATATGGTTCGGAAGGCTCTCAGATTTTAGGCCTTGGACCAGTAACCGGAAGGTTGCAAGTTTAAACCCCCGAGCTGACAAGGTACAAATCTGTCGTTCTGCCCCTGAACAGGCAGTTAACCCACTGTTCCTAGGCCGTCATTGAAAATAAGAATTTGTTCTTAACTGACTTGCCTAGTTAAATAAAAATAATAAATAAATTGTCAAACCCCACCTTCCAAATTGTTAATTATTTTCCATAGAATGCGCATAGCCCCTCGGTGATGATCGCTGACACAGTAGTGGAGGTATTGCATAAATAGAACACGGAACAGTCACTATTTATCTCTACAGTAGTTACAAAAACTCTGAGCTCATTGCCATGCAATTAAAATGCAATTACCTAAATATTACGTAACACATCTTGTTAAAACGTAATTACAGTTTTTATTACACAGAACAGTTTATTGTCAAGTGCTACTGAGAATGCTAACAGTCAAACTAAATGGCTATGAAGTCGAAAGGAAAACGAAACATCACACAACTTCCTTCTTGAATCAACTACAGCCAAAGTAGGATGAAAATCATGTTAGTTTGTATCCAGAGGAATGAATCCCTTTAAAGACTATGTGTTTGAAGACAAAATAACATGTCAGAGAGGTTGGAATGTTTGGCTTTGAATTACTCTGCAGTATTTTCAGGAATGCAAATAGTTGTGCATCAAAACATATTCATACTTATCTGTACAGTCCTCTTCTATGAGGGGTGGCCAGTCCTCTTCTGGCTGTACTGGGTAGAGAGGAACCAGGCTATGAGGGATGGCCAGTCCTCTTCTGGCTGTACTGGGTGGAGAGGAACCAGGCTATGAGGGATGGCCAGTCCTCTTCTGGCTGTACTGGGTGGAGAGGAACCAGGCTATGAGTGGTGGCCAGTCCTCTTCTGGCTGTACTGGGTGGAGAGGAACCAGGCTATGAGGGATGGCCAGTCCTCTTCTGGCTGTACTGGGTGGAGAGGAACCAGGCTATGAGGGGTGGCCAGTCCTCTTCTGGCTGTGCTGGGTGGAGAGGAACCAGGCTATGAGGGGTGGCCAGTCCTCTTCTGGCTGTACTGGGTGGAGAGGAACCAGGCTATGAGGGGTGGCCAGTCCTCTTCTGGCTGTACTGGGTGGAGAGGAACCAGGCTATGAGGGGTGGCCAGTCCTCTTCTGGCTGTACTGGGTGGAGAGGAACCAGGCTATGAGGGGTGGCCAGTCCTCTTCTGGCTGTACTGGGTGGAGAGGAACCAGGCTATGAGGGGTGGCCAGTCCTCTTCTGGCTGTACTGGGTGGAGAGGAACCAGGCTATGAGGGGTGGCCAGTCCTCTTCTGGCTGTACTGGGTGGAGAGGAACCAGGCTATGAGGGGTGGCCAGTCCTCTTCTGGCTGTGCTGGGTGGAGAGGAACCAGGCTATGATGGGTGGCCAGTCCTCTTCTGGCTGTACTGGGTGGAGAGGAACCAGGCTATGAGGGGTGGCCAGTCCTCTTCTGGCTGTACTGGGTGGAGAGGAACCAGGCTATGAGGGGTGGCCAGTCCTCTTCTGGCTGTACTGGGTGGAGAGGAACCAGGCTATGAGGGGTGGCCAGTCCTCTTCTGGCTGTACTGGGTGGAGAGGAACCAGGCTATGATGGGTGGCCAGTCCTCTTCTGGCTGTACTGGGTGGAGAGGAACCAGGCTATGAGGGGTGGCCAGTCCTCTTCTGGCTGTGCTGGGTGGAGAGGAACCAGGCTATGAGGGGTGGCCAGTCCTCTTCTGGCTGTACTGGGTGGAGAGGAACCAGGCTATGAGGGGTGGCCAGTCCTCTTCTGGCTGTGCTGGGTGGAGAGGAACCAGGCTATGAGGGGTGGCCAGTCCTCTTCTGGCTGTACTGGGTGGAGAGGAACCAGGCTATGAGGGGTGGCCAGTCCTCTTCTGGCTGTGCTGGGTGGAGATTATAGCAGATTTACAGTAGTGAGTGCATATATTTTTCATGTTGGTCCCCAGTGGGAATCAAATCCACAACCCTGGTGTTACAAGAGCCATGCTCTACCAACTGAGCAACATGGGACCATTATAATAGTTGGTGTCTTCAACATGCAGTTCCAGGTACACTCCATAATGGTAGTCACGTTCTGAGGTCGGTATTCAACTAGCTTGGTAAAAGAGGTCATTTCTTGGGATCTGTATTTGAATAGTTTTAGTCACGTACTTAAGTAACTATTTGTTAACCTAAAAAAAATATTATTTCCAGAAAGCATAGTTAAAAACTATAGTTAAACCATGTCTGGTGTGTGTGTGTGTGTGTGTGTGTGTGTGTGTGTGTGTGTGTGGTGAGAGTTTGTCTCTCAGTCTCTGGTAGCCAACCCATGGAGAGAAGACAGGACAGTAGAATACATGTAGGAGAGAAGAGGACGACCCATGGTCAGTAGATAGAAGACACAGTAGTAGAATTCATTTAAGAGAGGACGACCCATGGTCAGTAGATAGAAGACACAGTAGTAGAATATATTTAAGAGAGGACGACCCATGGTCAGTAGATAGAAGACACAGTAGTAGAATACATGTAGGAGAGAAGAGACGACCCATGGTCAGTAGAAAGAAGACACAGTAGTAGAATTCATTTAAGAGAGGACGACCCATGGTCAGTAGAAAGAAGACACAGTAGTAGAATTAATTTAAGAGAGGACAACCCATGGTCAGTAGAATGAAGACACAGTATTAGAATACATGTAGGAGAGAAGAGGACGACCCATGGTCAGTAGAAAGAAGACACAGTAGTAGAATTAATTTAAGAGAGGACAACCCATGGTCAGTAGAATGAAGACACAGTATTAGAATACATGTAGGAGAGAAGAGGACGACCCATGGTCAGTAGAAAGAAGACACAGTAGTAGAATTCATTTAAGAGAGGACAACCCATGGTCAGTAGAATGAAGACACAGTATTAGAATACATGTAGGAGAGAAGAGGACGACCCATGGTCAGTAGAAAGAAGACACAGTAGTATAATTAATTTAAGAGAGGACAACCCATGGTCAGTAGAATGAAGACACAGTAGTAGAATACATGTAGGAGAGAAGAGGACGACCCATGGTCAGTAGAAAGAAGACACAGTAGTAGAATTCATTTAAGAGAGGACGACCCATGGTCAGTAGAAAGAAGACACAGTAGTATAATTCATTTAAGAGAGGACGACCCATGGTCAGTAGATAGAAGACACAGTAGTATAATTCATTTAAGAGAGGACGACCCATGGTCAGTAGATAGAAGACACAGTAGTATAATTCATTTAAGAGAGGACAACCCATGGTCAGTAGAATGAAGACACAGTAGTAGAATACATGTAGGAGAGAAGAGGACGACCCATGGTCAGTAGAAAGAGGACACAGTAGTAGAATTCATTTAAGAGAGGACGACCCATGGTCAGTAGATAGAAGACACAGTAGTATAATTCATTTAAGAGAGGACGACCCATGGTCAGTAGATAGAAGACACAGTAGTATAATTCATTTAAGAGAGGACAACCCATGGTCAGTAGAATGAAGACACAGTAGTAGAATACATGTAGGAGAGAAGAGGACGACCCATGGTCAGTAGAAAGAGGACACAGTAGTAGAATTCATTTAAGAGAGGACGACCCATGGTCAGTAGATAGAAGCACGAGAACGACAGGGTTACCGCTGACAGTCAAAGGTAAATAAAAACACAGAGTGTACATTTTGCATTCAGCATCCACTCTTGTCGTTGTTGTTGTTGATGTTGTTGTTGATGTTGTTGTTGATGTTGTTGTTGATGTTGTTGTTGATGTGTACACATCTCACTGCCTCGAGCAAAAGCACAAAATGACCAAGACATGTTACTAACGCAAAGTAAAATTTTGGACATTGTACTCAATAGGAACCCAAACATGATAGGTTGGTTATTTTGTCTGACGGCGGCATCAAAAAGTTCAGAAATTGTAAATTATTTTTAGCGCTTGTGAAAAATAATAAACATTTCGCCATACTGTCACCTACATGATACATATGCCATCTCAGCCTCCCTGCTGATTGGTTAATTTGAGTTAACACCCTGATCTGTTTCACCTATCTTGTGCTTGTCACTGCCACCCGCCAGGTGTCTCCTATTTTTCCTCATTATCCCTTGTGTATTTATACCTGTGTTTTCTGTTTGTCTATTGCCAGATCGTCTTGTCTTCTCAGATCTTACCATCGTGTTTCCCATTTCTCCTTCTCGCAATTGTGTTTTTCTAGTCTTCCCTGATCTGACCTTTCTGCCTGTCTGATCCCGGGCGCCCGTCCACGGTTTTCCGCTCTCCTCCTCCGGCGCTCTGGACAGGGGTAGATTGTCCCCTGAGGAACGTTTACGCGGACTGAGCTCTAAAAGCTGTCTGTATTGACTTCAGGACATTACATATCCACCTGGCCAATAAAAAGCCCAGGCTTATCTGTAGGAACGAGTACACTGTTGGGCCATATAGGAAGTCTCCCATTACTCGTACTCTTGCTATCCTGTTGTGGGGTGACCAGTCTAAATCTCTCCGGGTACTCGTGGACTCTGGGGCCAAAGAGAGCTTTATGGACCCAGCTCCTCTCTGTTCCCATGGATGCCAGAGCATTGGACGGATGCTATATTGGTGGGGTCACTCACAGTATGATTCCCATCAACCTGCGAGTGTCAGGGAAATCACAGACAGTCCATGCGGTTCCTGCTCATTGAATCTCCTCATGCACCAGTGTGGTTTTGGGGTTGTCATGGCAACATGGGGCACAATCCCCTGTTCGAATGGGCTACGGGTTCTCTCCTGGGTTGGAGCCCGTTCATCCACGTGCATTGCCTCAAGGCGGCGCAGCCCGGCCCTGAACATCGTCCGGCGTGCTTTAACACAGCTAGCAGGCAATATGAGAATCTGGTTACACCATTTGGACTGACCAACACTCCCCAGCAGTGTTCCAGGCTATGGTCATTGATTTGACATGTTGAACCGGTTTGTGTTTGTCTACCATGATGACATCCTTGTCTTTTCCCGTTTAGGAGCATGTTCTCCACGTCCGTCAAGTCCTCCAGCACCTCCTGGAGAACTAGTTGTTTGTCAAGACGGAGAAGAGGGAAATTCATCACTCTACTATCTCTTTCTGGGTTACGTGATCGCTGCCGGTAACATTCGGGTGGATCCGGACAAGGTGAAAGTGGTGATGGATTGGCCCCAACCCACATCCAGAGTCAGGCTGGAACGTTGCCTTGGATTTGTAATAAACCACAGCCCTTTTGTCTCCTGTTTCCAGAAGACAGAGAGGAAAACGCTGAGGCCTATAAAAGGCAGACAGACGGTCAGACTGTGGAGCATCTCAGCTGTGTCTGGTTTTCAGCTGCTGTTGTCTTGAGTGTATCAGTCTGAGGATCAGTCTGAGGCAACAAATATAACGCACTATGGGCTCTGATCAAATACTACATAGGGAATAGCCATTTGTCTGGAGGAGAACCAGCACCAGGGGTGTGTGAGGGGGGTTTGTCTTTTTGAGTAGTTGTTTTTAGATCTAGACAGCCAATCAGAGAGCAGGTAGAGAGGGCACCCCATACCGTGGAACAGTTTTGGGTGGCGCCACACCCCCCCCACACTAATTTCAGGGTAGGAGGTTGGTGAGGAGGTTGGTGAGGACAACGTGAGGACAGCGTTGCCATAGAAACAGTTAACTGCCCTCTAAAATCGCAACTTGTCCGCAATATTAGGGCCCTCGATAAAATATGGCCTGGACTCTTTCTCTGTCAGTCTGGCAGTTACGTATCTGTCTATAATGTGATGCAGTCATGTTACTGTATAACCCTCTATAATGTGATTCAGTCATGTTACTGTATAACCCTCTATAATGTGATTCAGTCATGTTACTGTATAACCCTCTATAATGTGATGCATTGCAAATTGTTTGTACTATATGGTGTATCATTTCAACACGGTTATTATCACGTTGATCAATATTCTTGTGGCATTATTGGTTATTTCTCAGAATTGTTATCAATATTCTATATTTTAGCTAGATTCCCTTACCTCCATGTCTTCCAAAGATCAGTTAATGGAATATATTTATCCCCTAGAGTTGTTTGACACACCTGTGCGTCAATCTAAATTACAATACAGAAACATCCCTATGATAATCCACGAGTTTAGGACAGAGATCATTTAAAAACATTTTGTCTTGCATTGGATGCATCTCATTCGCCAGAGTCCTACCCGTTTGAGCTACTAACTAATGGGACATCAACGTAGAAATGCGAGATTCTCACAAACACAATCGTGTTCTCCATTTTGCTTACCGACCACACCAGAGTCACGGGACTCATCTGAAGGTAACCGGTACAGATAAAAAAATTGTGAGCCTACACACAAAAAAGGGATTAAATATGTGGTACCGTACCAGTCAAAAGTTTGGACACACCTACTCATTCAAGGGTTTTTCATTATTTTGACTCTTTTCTACATTGTAGAATAAAAGTGAAGACATCAAAACTATGAAATAACACATATGGAATCTGTAATCGATGCAGCGAGTTAGACCTCCGTCCTTCTTGGCCACGAAGAAGAAGCCTGCCAACGCAGGGGAGGTGGATGAAACCCTGTTGGAGAGGCTCCTGGATGTACTCCTCCATGGCCTCGGTTTTCAGCCCCGCCAACAGAGCCTGCTTAGCGCCACGGGTGATGAGGAGGAAGACAGGTGGTGTGGGTCATGGAGAAAACATCCCCGTCTCTCAACCGATGTGAAACCACATGTCTTCCTGCATCCGGTCATTTTCATCCTCGACAAGGAATTGGTGGGGGTCATGATGTTGGAGCCACGGCAGGAGGAGGACTGCGATGATGATGAGGAAGAGAAGGCTTTCTTGGTGCATGTTTCCCATGGTGAGTGTGAGTGGTGCTGTAAATGTGTGTGATTGTGCTGGATTATCCAGGGCTTAGACCGGAAGAGGAGATGAGTGATTAGGTAATGTTCAGGGAGGAGGCGTGGACATGGGAGATGAAAATCCCCGGAGTCCACTAGGGCTGAAGAGACAACACATGAGGGACAGCCAGCCAGTGAAATGGAAGCCAGGTACGGTTTGCCGGCAAGCGATGATGATGGAATACTCAACCCTACCCATGGAGATGGACGATTACTGGGCTGCCTCCCCCCGTAGACCCCCCCGCTGAAGCTAGTGCCACTCCTTGTCACAATAGGAACCGAGCACCATCTGTCTCCAGCGACGCCGCTCTCTGCCACGGAGAGTTGTGTGGCCCCTACCTCCATGGGTTCAGACTGCCTCAGGACAGCCAAAGGAGGAGGATGAGAGGGGAGGGAGGCGTTGAAGTGAGTTGAAGTGGTCGCTCATATCCCTCTCTGCCCCACAGGTGGATGGTCGACGACAGCCCTGAACAGAGCCATGAACATCTCCTAGGAACCCAGCTCTTCCTCACCTCTCTCCCAGATGGCCGTAGCCCACTTACACACCCGACCGTTCAGCAAGGAAATGACCATGGAGACCTTGGACATCTCTGTGGTGGGGGCTTCTGTCTGATGGTCGAATTAGAATGAGAACTGCAGTAAGAAGCCACGGTCTTACTGCAAGCCATCATACTTGTATGGGAGGGACAGTCGGGCATTACTGACCTTTGCAGACCGCTGGGTAGGCTGGGGTGCTGGCTAGCTGACCTGGGCAGACTGCTGGGTAGGTTGGGGGGGCTGGCTCGCTGACCTGGGAAGACTGCTGGGTAGGCTGGGGTGCTGGCTCGCTGACCAGGGCAGACTGCTGGGTAGGCTGGGGTGCTGGCTCGCTGACCTGGGAAGACTGCTGGGTAGGCTGGGGTACTGGCTCGCTGACCTGGGCAGACTGCTGGGTAGGCTGGGGTGCTGGCTTTCTGACCTGGGCAGACTGCTGGGTAGGCTGGGGGGCTGGCTCGCTGACCTGGGCAGACTGCTGGGTAGGCTGGGGTGCTGGCTCGCTGACCTGGGCAGACTGCTGGGTAGGCTGGGGTGCTGGCTCGCTGACCTGGGCAGACTGCTGGGTAGGTTGGGGGGCTGGCTCGCTGACCTGGGCAGACTGCTGGGAAGGCTGAAGGGCTGGCTCGCTGACCTGGGCAGACTGCTGGGTAGGCGAGGGGACAGGCTCACTGGGACGAAATCGTGGTAGGAATTCCTCCACTAGTTGGAGGTTGATCTTCTTGGTTAGTGTGTTGATGTGGCTGAGAATACGGATGACCTCATCCATAGTTGTGCCAGCTGATCGTGGTGTTGTCGAAGTAGGTGTCTCTGGGAGATGTCTTTCTTGCTTCTCCCATATAATGAGTCAATTTTCTGTTGCGTACTTTATATACAAATGGAGTCAGGAAGCAGATGCAGAGGTAAGTTTAATGAGAAGAAAAATGCAGAAAAACAGAACAGGAGAAGAGAGAGCTGTATAGAGCCTGTACAGAGTCAATGTGGAGGCTATATACAGGGGGTACCAGTACAGAGTCAATGTGGAGGCTATATACAGGGGGTACCAGTACAGAGTCAATGTGGAGGCTATATACAGGGGGTGCCAGTACAGAGTCAATGTGGAGGCTATATACAGGGGGTACCAGTACAGAGTCAATGTGGAGGCTATATACAGGGGGTACCAGTACAGAGTCAATGTGGAGGCTATATACAGGGGGTACCAGTACAGTCAATGTGGAGGCTATATACAGGGGTACTGGTACAGGGTCAATGTGGAGGCTATATACAAGGGGTACCGGTACAGAGTCAATTTGGAGGCTATATACAGGGGGTACCGGTACAGGGTCAATGTGGAGGCTATATTCAGGGGGTACCGGTACAGGGTCAATGTGGAGGCTATATACAGAGGGTACCGGTACAGAGTCAATGTGGAGGCTATATACAGGGGATACCGGTACAGGGTAAATGTGGAGACTATATACACCTATATATATATGTACCGTAACACCCTGCATATAGCCACCACATTGACTGTGCTATAATACCCTGTACATAGCCTCATTATTGTTAAGTAAATTTATTGCGTTGCATTTTGATTGATTCAATTATTTTTACATTAGTTTATTGATCTATGACACAGCTGATTCCCCCTGGACTGTTTCAATTACACGGTACCTCATTTTGTTTACCTGTCAGCCCCAGCCTTGAACTCATGTCCTGTATGTACCTAACTGACCCGCTCTGCCCATTCATCGCTATTTACACGTTGTTGCGTTGGCTTTCCCGATCAACACCTGTGATTGCTTTATGCCTCTCTCTAATGTCAATATGCCTTGTATAATGCTGTCTTGGCTAGTGTTGCTGTTTTATTTCACTGTAGAGCCATCAGTCGCGCACAACATGCCTTAGATAGGTATTTTGTCCCACCCCACACACATGCGGAGACCTCACCTGGTTTGGTGCCTACAGAGACGAAACCTCTCTCATCGTCACTCAAAGCCTAGATTTACCTCCACTGTACAATATGCCTTGAATCTATTCCAACACGCCCAGAAATATGCTCCTTCTATTCTCTGTTCCAAACTCACTAGACGACCAGTTCTTATAGCCTTTAGCCGTACCCTTATCCTACTCCTCCGCTGTTCCTCTTGTGATGTAGAGGTTTACCCAGGCCCTGCAGGCCCCAGCACCACTCCCATTCCCCAGGCACTCTCATTTGTTGACTTCTGTAACTGTAAAAGCCTTGCTTTCATGCATGTTAACATCAGAAGCCTCCTCCCTAAGTTTGTTTTACTCACTGCTTTAGCACACTCCGCCAACCCTGATGCCCCAGCCGTGTCTGAATCCAGGCTTAGGAAGGCTACCAAAATTGCTGAAATTTCCATCCCCAACTACAACATTTTCCACAAGATAGAACTGTCAAAAGGGGTTGGAGTTGCAATCTACTGATGAGAGAGCCTGCAGAGTTCTGTCATACCATCCAGGTCTGTGCCCAAACAGTTCGAGCTTCTACTTTTAAAAATCCACCTTTCCAGAAATATTTTAATATTTAATAGTTTGTACTGTTAGGTGACCTAAACTGGGATATGCGTAACACCCCAGCCATCCTATGATCTAAGCTAGATGCCCTCAATCGCAAACAAATCATCATGAAACCTACCAGGTACAACCCTAAATCCGCAAACACGGCCAACAACATAGATACCATCTTGACCAACCTGCCCTCTAAATACACCTCTGCTGTCATCAACCAGGATCTTAGCAATCACTGCCTCATTCCGTCCTTATTGGGTTCGTAGTCAAACGATCACCCCTCATCACTATCAAACGCTCCCTAAAACACTTCAGCGAGCAGGCCTTTCTAATCGACCTTGCCCGGGTATCCTGAAAGGATATTGACCTCATTCCATCAGTAGATGAACTAAGAACAGATATAGGCCTTGGTTCACTCCAGACCTGACTGACCTTGACCAGCACAAAAACATCTTGTGGCATACTGCGTTAGCATCGAATAGCCCCCGCGATATGCAACTTTTCAGGGAAGTTAGGAACTATGATACATAGGCAGTTAGGAAAGCTAAGTCTAGCTTTCTCAAACTGAAATTTGCATCTTGTAGCACAAACTCCAAAACGTTTGGGACTCTGTAAAAAAAAACAGAGTCCATGCATTTCAATAAGCATTGTTCTACGGCTAGCCATACTTTCCCCCTGGCTACCCCTACCGCGGTTAACAGCTCTGCACCCCCCACAGCAGCTTGCCCAAGCCTCCTCCATTTCTCCTTCACCCAAATCCAGATAGCTGATGTTCTGAAAGATCTGCAAAATCTGGACCCCTATAAATGAGAAGGGCTAGACAATCTGGACCCCTACAAATGAGAAGGGCTAGACAATCTGGACCCCTACAAATGAGAAGGGCTAGACAATCTGGACCCCTATAAATGAGAAGGGCTAGACAATCTGGACCCCTACAAATGAGAAGGGCTAGACAATCTGGACCGCCTCTTTATAAAATGATCCGCTGCAATTGTTGCAACCTCTATTACTTGTTGGTTCAAATTCGTCTCTTTCGTCTGAGATTCCTGAAGATTGGAAAGCTGCCGCATTCATCCCCTCTCTTCAAAGGGGGTGACACTCTAGACCCAAACTGTTACAGACCTATATCTATCCGATCTAAAGTCTTCAAAAGCCAAGTGAACAAACAAATCACAACCATTTTGAATCCCACTGTACCTTCTCTGCTTTGCAATCTGGTTTCTGAGCTGGTCATGGGTGCACCTCAGCCACGCTCAAGGTCCTAAACATTATCATAACCGCCATGGATAAGAGACATTACTGTGCAGCCATATTCATCGACCTGGCCAAGGCTTTCGACTCTGTCAATCATCACCTTCTTATCTGCAGACTCAACAGCCTTGGTTTCTCAGATGACTACCTTGCCTGGTTCACCAACTACTTCTCAGACAGAGTTCAGTGTGTCAAATCCGAGGGCCTGTTGTCTGGACCTCTGGCAGTCTCTATGGTGGTGTCACAGGGTTCAATTCTTGGGCCGACTCCTTTCTCTGTACACATCAATATTTTCGCTCTTGCTGATAGTGATTCTCTGATCCACCTCCACGCAGACGACACCATTCTGTATAATTCTGGCCCTTCTTTGGACACTGTGTTAACAAACCTCCAGACAAGCTTCAATGCCATCCAACACTCCTTCCGTGGCCTCCAACTGCTCTTAAATGCAAGCAAAACTAAATGCATGCTCTTTTGCTGCCCGCACTCGCCCGCCGTCTAGCATCAATACTCTGGACGGTTCTGACTTAGAATATGTGGACAACTATAAATACCTAGGTGTCTGGCTAGACAGTAAACTCTCCTTCCAGATTCACAATAAACATCTCCAATCCAAAATTAAATCTAGAATCGGCATCCTATTTTGTAACGAAGCATCCTTCCCTCGGCAGTTAGCCTAGTGGTTAGAACATTGGACTAGTAACCGAAAGGTTGCAAGATTGATTCCCAGAGCTAACAAGGTAAACATCTGTTCTTCTGCAACTGAACAAGGCAATTACTCAAATGTTCTTAGGCCATCATTGAAAACAAAATTTGTTCTTAACTGACTTGTACAGTTAAATAAAGGATTTTTTTATTTATAAAAAACTCATGCTGCCAAACATTCCCTCATAAAACTGACTATCCTGCCGATCCTTGACTACATCGAGGAACAGAAACTTGTTTTTACTTTGTCATCATTGGGTATTGATGACATATTAAGTATAATATGACAAATTGTGGAAAAAGTCAGAGGGTATGAATACTTCCAAAGGCACATACAGCAACCAGTCATTTTGGACTCACCTACTCTTTCCAGGGTTTTTCTTTAGTTTTTACTATTTTCTACATTGTAGAATAATAGTGAAGACAGAAAAACTATGACATAACACATATGGAATCATGTGGTAACCAAAAAAAGTGTTAAACAATTTAAAATATATAGTAGCCACCATTTGCCTTGATGACAATGTTGCACACTCTTGGCATTCTCTCAACCAGCTCCATGAAGTAATCACCTGGAATGCATTTCAATTAACAGGTGTGCCTTGTTAAAAGTGAATTTGTGGAATTGTATTTCCTTCTTAGTCAGCTGTGTTTTGACAAGGTAGGGTTGGTATACAGAGGATAGACCTATTTGGTAAAAAACAAAGTCCATATCATGGTAAGAACAGCTCAAATAAACAAAGAGAAATGACAATCCATCATTACTTTAAGACATGAAGGTCTGTCAATCAGGAACATTTCAAGAATTTTGGAAGTTTCTTCAAGTGCAGTCGCAAAAACCATCAAGGGTTATGATGAAACTAGCTCTCGAGAGGGCCGCCACAGGAAAGGAAGACCCAGAGTTACCTCTGCTGCAGAGGATAAATTCATTAGTTATCAGCCTCAGAAATTGCAGGTCAAATAGATGCTTCAGAGTTCAAGTAACAGACACATCTCAACATGAATTGTTCAGAGGAGACCGTGTAAATCAGGCCTTCATTTATTTATTTTTATTTAACCTTCAATCGTGGTCAAATTACTGCAAATTAACCACTACTATTAGAGGACAACAATGAGAATAAGATAATTGCTTGGGCCAAGAAGTACGAGCAATGGACTTTAGACAATTGGAAATCTGTCCTTTGGTCTGATAAGTCCAATTTTGAGATTTTTAGATCCAACAGCCGTGTCTATTTGAGACACAGAGTAGGTGAATGGATGATCTTCACATGTTCCCACCGTGAAGCATAGAGGAGGTGGTGTGATACTGTGGGGGTGCTTTGCTGTTGACACTGTCTGTGATTTCTTTAGAATTCTGCAGCGATATGCCATCCCATCTGGTTTGCGCCTAGTGTGACTATCATTTGTTTTTCATCAGGACAATGACCCAACACACCTCCAGGCTGTTTAAGGGCTATTTGACCAACAAGGTGAGTGATGGAGGTAATGCATCAGATGACCTGGCCTCCACCCAACCTCAATCCAATTGAGATGGTTTGGGATGAGTTGGACCGCAGAGGGAAGGAAAAGCAGCCATCAAGTGCTCAGCATATGTGGGAACTTCTTCAAGACTGTTGGAAAATGATTCCAGGTGAAGCTGGTAGAGAGAATGCCAAGAGTCTTCAAAGCTAATTTGAATAATCTACAATCTAAAATACATTTTAATTTGTTTAACACTTTTTTGGTTAATACATGATTCCATATATGTTATTTAATAATTCTGATGTCTTTACCATTATTCTGCATTTAGAATATAGTAAAAATATACAAAAACCCTTGAATGAATACCTGTGTTTAAAATTTCGATTGGTACTGTATACAAATGTAGGTCCCATGTTTAATGAGCTGAAATATAAGATCACAGACATTTTTCATGTTCACAAAAAGCTTATTTATCTCAAATGTTGTGCTCAAATTTGTTTACATCCGTGTTAGTGAGCATTTCAAATTTTCCAAGATAATCCATCCACCTGACAGGCATATCAAGAAGCTGATTAAAACAGCGTGATGGTTACTTGATCGGACAATAAAAGGCCACTCTAAAGTGTGCAGTTTTGTCACACAACACAATGCCACAGATGTCTTCAGTTTTGAGTGAGAGTGCAATTGGCCTGCTAACTGCAGGATTGTCCACCAAAGCTGTTGCCAAATAATTTAATGTTAATTTCTCTACCATTAGCCGCGTACAACATAATTTTTGAGAGTTTGGCAAAACGATAAACCGGCCTCACAACTACAGATGACATGCATGGTTTTGGTTAGGTTGTAGTGTAATAGCTTGGTGAGGTTGTAATCAAATCAAATCAAATTTTATTTGTCACATACACATGGTTAGCAGATGTTAATGCGAGTGTAGCGAAACGCTTGTGCTTCTAGTTCCGACAATGCAGTAATAACCAACAAGTAATCTAACTAACAATTCCAAAACTACTGTCTTATACACAGTGTAAGGGGATAAAGAATATGTACATAAGGATATATGAATGAGTGATGGTACAGAGCAGCATAGGCAGGATACAGTAGATGGTATCTAGTACAGTACATACATGAGGTGAGTATGTAAACAAAGTGGCATAGTTAGTGGCTAGTGATACATGTATTACATAAGGATGCAGTCGATGATATAGAGTACAGTATATACGTATGCATATGAGATGAATAATGTAGGGTAAGTAACATTATATAAGGTAGCATTGTTTAAAGTGGCTAGTGATATATTTACATCATTTCCCATCAATTCCCATTATTTAAGTGGCTGGAGTTGAGTCAGTGTCAGTGTCAGTGTGTTGGCAGCAGCCACTCAATGTTAGTGGTGGCTGTTTAACAGTCTGATGGCCTTGAGATAGAAGCTGTTTTTCAGTCTCTCGGTCCCAGCTTTGATGCACCTGTACTGACCTCGCCTTCTGGATGATAGCGGGGTGAACAGGCAGTGGCTCGGGTGGTTGATGTCCTTGATGATCTTTATGGCCTTCCTGTAACATCGGGTGGTGTAGGTGTCCTGGAGGGCAGTTAGTTTGCCCCCGGTGATGCGTTGTGCAGACCTCACTACCCTTTGGAGAGCCTTACGGTTGTGGGCGGAGCAGTTGGCGTACCAGGCGGTGATACAGCCCGCCAGGATGCTCTCGATTGTGCATCTGTAGAAGTTTGTGAGTGCTTTTAGTGACAAACCGAATTTCTTCAGCCTCCTGAGGTTGAAGAGGCGCTGCTGCGCCTTCTTCACAATGCTGTCTGTGTGAGTGGACCAATTCAGTCAGTCTGTGATGTGTATGCCGAGGAACTTAAAACTTGCTACCCTCTCCACTACTATTCCATCGATGTGGATAGGGGGGTGTTCCCTCTGCTTTTTCCTGAAGTCCACAATCATCTCCTTAGTTTTGTTGACGTTGAGTGTGAAGTTATTTTCCTGACACCACACTCCGAGGGCCCTCACCTCCTCCCTGTAGGCCGTCTCGTCATTGTTGGTAATCAAGCCTACCACTGTTGTGTCGTCCGCAAACTTGATGATTGAGTTGGAGGCGTGCATGGCCACGCAGTCGTGGGTGAACAGGGAGTACAGGAGAGGGCTCAGAACGCACCCTTGTGGGGCCCCAGTGTTGAGGATCAGCGGGGTGGAGATGTTGTTGCCTACCCTCACCACCTGGGGGCGGCCCGTCAGGAAGTCCAGAACCCAGTTGCACAGGACGGGGTCGATTCCCAGGGTCTCGAGCTTGATGACGAGCTTGGAGGGTACTATGGTGTTGAATGCCGAGCTGTAGTCGATGAACAGCATTCTCACATAGGTATTCCTCTTGTCCAGATGTTTTAGGGCAGTGTGCAGTGTGTAGTGTAATAGCTTGGTAAGGTAATAGCTTGGTGAGGATCTAGTGTAATAGCTTGGTAAGGTTGTAGGGTAATAGCTTGGTAAGGTTGTAGGGTAATAGCTTGGTGAGGTTGTACGGTAATAGCTTGGTAAGGTTGTAGGGTAATAGCTTGGTGAGGTTGTAGTGTAATAGCTTGGTAAGGTTGTAGTGTAATAGCTTGGTAAGGTTGTAGTGTAATAGCTTGGTAAGGTTGTAGTGTAATAGCTTGGTAAGGTTGTAGTGTAATAGCTTGGTGAGGTTGTGGTGTAATAGCTTGGAGAGAGACAGAGATACCGTGACGAGATCCTGAGGTTCATTGTCGTGACATTCATCCACTTCCAACACCTCATATTTCAGCATGATAATGCATTGCCCCATGTCGCAAGGATCTCTACACAATTCTTAGAAGCTGAAAATGTCCCAGTTCTTCCATCGTCCACACACTCACCAGACATGTCACCCACTGAGCATGTTTGGGATGCTCTGGATCGACGTGTACGACACACTCACCAGACATGACACCCACTGAGCATGTTTGGGATGCTCTGGATCGACGCGTACGATACACTCACCAGACATGTCACCCACTGAGCATGTTTGGGATGCTCTGGATCGACACACTCACCAGACATGTCACCCACTGAGCATGTTTGGGATGCTCTGGATCGACACACTCACCAGACATGTCACCCACTGTTTGGGATGCTTTTTCTGTGACCAACAGATGCATGCCGGGGCGGCAGGGTAGCCTAGTGGTTAGAGCGTTGGGCTAGTAACCGGAAGGTTGCAAGTTCAAATCCCAGAGTTGACAAGGCACAGATCTGTCGTTCTGCCCCTGAACAGGCAGTTAACCCACTGTTCCCAGGCCGTCATTGAAAATAAGAATTTGTTCTTAACTGACTTGCCTAAATAAAGATAAAATAAAAATACCTGGCCAATATCCAGGGAAAATTCATATAAATACTATAAAATTTAAACTTTCAATAAATCACACATGTAAGATACCAAATTAAAGCTACACTTGTTGTGAATCCAGCCAACATGTCAGATTTGGCCATGACAGCTATTATCTGATGATAGCAAAACAGTAAACAAAGAGAGAGTAGCATATTTAAACCCTGCAGGCACCACACAAAACGCAGAAATAAAATATAAATCATGTCTTACCTTTGACGAGCTTCTTTTGTTGGCACTCCAATATGTCCCATAAACATCACAAATGGTCCTTTTGTTCAATTAATTCCGTCGATATATATCGAAAATTTCCATTTATTTGGCACGTTTGATCCAGAAAAAAACAGCTTCCAATTTGCGCAACGTCACAACAAAATATCTCAAAAGTTACCTGTAAACTTTGCCAAAACATTTCAAACTACTTTTGTAATACAACTTTAGGTATTTTTAAATATTAATAATCAATCAAATTGTAGACGGGACAATCTGTGTTCAATACAGGAAGACAACAAACTCACGCTACTTTTTCAGTCATGGGCCTTCTCAAAAAGTACAATTCAAATTACACAAATTCAAGATGGCCGTACTTCTTCATTACACAAAGGAATAACCTCAACCAATTTCCAAAGACTGGTGACATCCAGTGGAAGCGGTAGGAACTGCAAACAATTGCCTTAGAAATCTCGTTTCCCAATGAAACCTCATTAAATAGACAGTGACCTCAAAAAAATAAATTCTGAATCGTTAGTCCTCTGTGTTTTGCCTGCTACATACGTTTGGTTATACTCACAGACATGATTCCAACAGTTTTAGAAACTTCAGAGTGTTTTCTATCAAAATCTACTAATAATATGCATATCTTATATTCTTGGCATGAGTAGCAGGAAGTAGAAATTGGGCACGCTATTTATCCAAAAGTGAAAATGCTGCCCCCTATCCCCAAGAGGTTTTAAAGTGCCAATGATTCCATGTATACAGGGCAGCAGCCTTTAAGGTGCAAAGTTACGTAACGAAGATGGCTAGCGATGGCTATTTAACAGTCGGAGAGCCTTGAGATAGAAGCTGTTTTTTCAGTCTCTGGGTCCCAGCTTTGATACACCTATACTGACGTCACCTTCTGATCATCCATGAGATGTTTCTACAACTTGATTGGAGTCCACCTGTTGTCAATTCAATTGATTGGACATGATTTGGAAAGGTACACACCTATCTATATAAGGTCCAGCAGTTGACAGTGCATGTCAGATCAAAACCCAAGCCGAACCTTCCAGAAGGACAACAATCTCTGCAGCGCTCCACCAATCAGGCCGTTATGGTGGAGTGGCCAGACGGAAGCCACTCCTCAGTAAAAGGCACATGCTAGCCCGCTTGAAGTTTGCCAAAAGGCACCTAAAGGTCTCTCAGGCCACGAGAAACAAGATTCTCTGGTCCGATGAAACCAAGATTGAAATCTTTGGCATGAATGCCAAGTGTCACGTCTGGAGGAAACCTGGCACCATCCCTACGGTGAGGTATGGTGGAGGCAGCATCATGCTGTGGGGATGTATTTCAGCGGCAGGGACTGGGAGACTAGTCAAGATCGAGGGAAAGATGAACGGAGCAAAGTACAAAGAGATAATTTATGAAAACCTGCTCCAGAGCACTCAGAACCTCAGACTGGGGTGAAGGTTCACCTTCCAACAGGACAACGGCACTAAGCACACAGCCGAGGCAAGGCAGGAGCAGCTTGTGTGGGAGCAAGCTGTACATAAAGGGACAAACATTATACTGTAACACAAGAGGAAGATACACTTAGAGTGCATTTGCCATTCTGGTAAAATGCATTGTCTATTGTATAGGACAGGAGGCCAGAGTAAGGCCATGAGAGCATAGGACAGCTGGACATGCCAAGGTCAGAGGGACACACAAAGGAGGGGTTCAGCCAAATGACCAACTGATGGACTATAGACATAGGGCATATATTTTTAGGACATGAAGAGAAGAGACATAGTCTACTAGTCCTAATAAGGACAGGTATACCAAAGAACACACCAAGCTAAACATAAGGGGCCCATAGGATAAGATGGGCATGTATTATTTTTGGGACATGAAGAGGTCCTGTCACCATTATAACTTGACTGAAAGCAGATATGGGCATATTAGGCGTGAACAAGCAGGAAGCACAGATTGAAAGATAATGGTGGCAGATGGACTGAGGGAAGTAACTTCATTTGCATGTGGGATGGACTCATATGTTGTATGTGTATAAAAACAGAGCCATTGCTCTGGAAAAGGGTGTGTTCCACGGACCATCTAGGCTTCTGATATGTTTGTATTAAAAGCCTATATTAAATTCACAAGTTCTTGTAAGTGTTATATTTTTTAACGATCCTCCACGACACTTGTGACAAATTTGTGAATGTCCTTGAGTGACCCCACCAGAACCCGGACTTGAAGCTGATCGAACATCTCTGGAGAGACTTGAAAATAGCTGTGCAGCGACGCTCCCCATTCAACCTGACAGAGCTTGTGAGTATCTGCAGAGAAGAATGGGAGAGTCCCCAAATACAGGTGTGCCAAGATCGTAACCTCATACCCAAGAAGAATCAAGGCTGTAATCGCTGCCAAAGGTGCTTCAGCAAAGTACTGAGTAAAGGGTCTGGATATTTATGTAAATGTGATATTTCAGTTGATTTATTTTTGCAAAAATAATGTTGAACCTGTTTTTGCTTTGTCATTATGGTGACATAAAGTATATAGCCAAACAGGAGCAACCACATAATACTGTATTTTCATCAGGAGCTATTCAATTTGTCACCATTGAGTGAGAGAGAGATGGGATGAAATTTGGTTCCAGGCTACAGATCGCTCCTCACGTCTCTTGTCTCCTCTCGTCACTTAGGACCGTTCCTCCTTTTCAGTCTCTTCTGTTCACGTGTGGCCGTTCCTGCCCATCAGTCTCCTATCTTCATGTGGGACCGTTCCTCCCGTCAGTCTCCTATCTTCATGTGGGACCGTTCCTCCCGTCAGTCTCCTATCTTCATGTGGGACCGTTCCTCCCGTCAGTCTCCTATCTTCATGTGGGACCGTTCCTCCCGTCAGTCTCCTATCTTCACGTGGGGCTGTTCCTCCCCATCAGTCTCCTCTGTTCACGTGGGGCTGTTCCTGCCCATCAGTCTCCTCTGTTCACGTGGGGCTGTTCCTCCCCATCAGTCTCCTCTGTTCACATGGGGCTGTTCCTCCCCATCAGTCTCCTCTATTCACGTGGGGCTGTTCCTGCCCATCAGTCTCCTCTGTTCACGTGGGGCTGTTGCTCCCCATCAGTCTCCTATCTTCACGTGGGGCTGTTCCTCCCCATCAGTCTCCTCTGTTCATGTGGGGCTGTTCCTCCCCATCTGCCTCCTCTGTAATTTATAACAAAGCTGTCATCACTTTTGAGAACAAGCTCCAATATCAAGTATTTTAAATTATGCTTGAAGTACCAGTCACTTGAATTAGCAACGAATAGCAACGATTAAAACATTCCCTAACCAGAAACCGTGGATTGATGGCAGCATTCGTGTGAAACTGAAAGCGCGAACCACTGCTTTTAATCAGGGCAAGGTGTCTGGTAACATGACCGAATACAAACAGTGCAGCTATTCCCTCCGCAAGGCTATCAAACAAGCTAAGCGCCAGTACAGAGACAAAGTAGAATCTCAATTCAACGGCTCAGACACAAGAGGCATGTGGCAGGGTCTACAGTCAATCACGGACTACAGGAAGAAACCCAGCCCAGTCACGGACCAGGATGTCTTGCTCCCAGGCAGACTAAATAACTTTTTTGCCCGCTTTGAGGACAATACAGTGCCACTGACACGGCCTGCAACGAAAACATGCGGTCTCTCCTTCACTGCAGCCGAGGTGAGTAAGACATTTAAACGTGTTAACCCTCGCAAGGCTGCAGGCCCAGATGGCATCCCCAGCCGCGCCCTCAGAGCATGCGCAGACCAGCTGGCCGGTGTGTTTACGGACATATTCAATCAATCCCTATACCAGTCTGCTGTTCCCACATGCTTCAAGAGGGCCACCATTGTTCCTGTTCCCAAGAAAGCTAAGGTAACTGAGCTAAATGACTACCGCCCCGTAGCACTCACATCCGTCATCATGAAGTGCTTTGAGAGACTAGTCAAGGACCATATCACCTCCACCCTACCTGACACCCTAGACCCACTCCAATTTGCTTACCGCCCAAATAGGTCCACAGACGATGCAATCTCAACCACACTGCACACTGCCCTAACCCATCTGGACAAGAGGAATACCTATGTGAGAATGCTGTTCATCGACTACAGCTCGGCATTCAACACCATAGTACCCTCCAAGCTCGTCATCAAGCTCGAGACCCTGGGTCTCGACCCCGCCCTGTGCAACTGGGTACTGGACTTCCTGACGGGCCGCCCCCAGGTGGTGAGGGTAGGCAACAACATCTCCTCCCCGCTGATCCTCAACACTGGGGCCCCACAAGGTTGCGTTCTGAGCCCTCTCCTGTACTCCCTGTTCACCCACGACTGCGTGGCCACGCACGCCTCCAACTCAATCATCAAGTTTGCGGACGACACAACAGTGGTAGGCTTGATTACCAACAACGATGAGACGGCCTACAGGGAGGAGGTGAGGGCCCTCGGAGTGTGGTGTCAGGAAAACAACCTCACACTCAACGTCAACAAAACTAAGGAGATGATTGTGGACTTCAGGAAACAGCAGAGGGAACACCCCCCTATCCACATCGATGGAACAGTAGTGGAGAGGGTAGCAAGTTTTAAGTTCCTCGGCATACACATCACAGACAAACTGAATTGGTCCACTCACACAGACAGCATCGTGAAGAAGGCGCAGCAGCGCCTCTTCAACCTCAGGAGGCTGAAGAAATTCGGCTTGTCACCAAAAGCACTCACAAACTTCTACAGATGCACAATCGAGAGCATCCTGGCGGGCTGTATCACCGCCTGGTATGGCAACTGCACCGCCCTCAACCGTAAGGCTCTCCAGAGGGTAGTGAGGTCTGCACAACGCATCACCGGGGGCAAACTACCTGCCCTCCAGGACACCTACACCACCCGATGTCACAGGAAGGCCATAAAGATCATCAAGGACATCAACCACCCGAGTCACTGCCTGTTCACCCCGCTATCATCCAGAAGGCGAGGTCAGTACAGGTGCATCAAAGCTGGGACCGAGAGACTGAAAAACAGCTTCTATCTCAAGGCCATCAGACTGTTAAACAGACACCACTAACACTGAGTGGCTGCTGCCAACACACTGACACTGACTCAACTCCAGCCACTTTAATAATGGGAATTGATGGGAAATGATGTAAATATATCACTAGCCACTTTAAACAATGCTACCTTATATAAATGTTACTTACCCTACATTATTCATCTCATACGCATACGTATATACTGTACTCTATATCATCGACGGTATCCTTATGTAATACATGTATCACTAGCCACTTTATACTATACTATGCCACTTTGTTTACATACTCATCTCATTGTACATACTGTACCCGATACCATCTACTGTATCTTGCCTATGCTGCTCTGTACCATCACTCATTCATATATCCTTATGTACATATTCTTTATCCCCTTACACTGTGTACAAGACAGTAGTTTTGGAATTGTTAGTTAGATTACTTGTTATTACTGCATTGTCGGAACTAGAAGCACAAGCATTTCGCTACACTCGCATTAACATCTGCTAACCATGTGTATGTGACAAATAAAATTTGATTTGATTTGATTTGATTTGATTTCACTGGCAATTAAAGCCAACCTTGTTCCCTAATTACCTCTCCTCTCCTCTCCTCTCCTCTCCTCTCCTCTCCTCTCCTCT
The DNA here is from genome assembly GCF_057628025.1 of Oncorhynchus mykiss. Taxonomy (NCBI): domain Eukaryota; kingdom Metazoa; phylum Chordata; class Actinopteri; order Salmoniformes; family Salmonidae; genus Oncorhynchus; species Oncorhynchus mykiss. The sequence goes on from NC_143036.1 coordinate 2,881,218, forward strand.
CCTCTCCTCTCCTCTCCTCTCCTCTCCTCTCTACCATTAATAATTCAATTAAAATCAGCCTTGTTACTCTTTCCGTTTCCTTTCCCAGGTAAACAAGGCATTGTATTGGATGAGGAGCTGAATTTCCCATGGAATGTTGCAGAACTAGCATTTTATGCCACATTGACAGTTCAGATTAATTTGCGTAATTTAAACGAGTGCTTGCCATGTTTACACAAGCCACATACTAATCCCTCAGAAAAATGGGAGAGTAATTTTCTGACCAATAATTAATAACATTTATGACAAGCTCACCCCTCCTCCATCCCTCCATCCACCGGCCTTGCCGTCAGTCTATGCAACCGGCTTTCAGATATCAGATCTTCTCCCTCTGTCTGTTTACAGTAAACATAGGGATTTACACGTTAAGAGAGCAGCCCTGCTGCCTAGGGCTCAATCAACTTAATATTTTGTTTCCCATCTGGAGGAATCAGTGGAATTAATGAGGGAAGGAGGCCTGTAGCAACGCAGAAAGCCCTCAGATCAGCTTTTCTTCCTGCCCCTCTCCTCTCTCCTCTGCTCCACTCTAATCCTCTCTCCTCTCTCCTCTCTCCTCCCTACTCTCTCCTCTGCTCCGCTCTCCTCTCTCCTCTCTCCTCTGCTCTCCTCTGCTCCACTCTGCTTTCCTCTGCTCCACTCTGCTCTCCTCTGCTCTGCTCTCCTCTGCTCCGCTCTCCTCTGCTCCGCTCTGCTCTCCTTTTCTCCTCTCTGCTCCTCTCTGCTCATCTCTGCAATCTTCTGCTCTGCTCTGCTCTGCTCCGCTCTGCTCTCCTCCGCTCTGCTCCCCTCTGCTCCGCTTTGCTCCCCTCTGCTCTGCTCCGCTCCACTCTCCTCTGCTCCACTTGGAGGAGGAGGCACTGGTTAGAGGGGGCGGAACACCCATTCTTAGCGTGTATGGACCATATGAAACCTGTAATATCTCCACACCGCCAAGAGCCTCAACTCGAGGCAGGCTCATAGGGCCCTGTTATTCACCAATTAGATAAAGACACCAGCCTGGTATAATACAGCTAGAGAGACCAGCCTGGTATAATATAGCTAGAGAGACCAGATTGGTATAATACAGCTAGGGAGACCAGCCTGGTATAATACAGACAGAGAGACCAGCCTGGTATAATACAGCTAGAGAGACCAGCCTGGTATAATACAGCTAGAGAGACCAGCCTGGTATAATACAGCTAGAGAGACCAGTCTGGTTTAATACAACTAGAGAGACCAGCCTGGTATAATACAACTAGAGAGACCAGCCTGGTATAATAAAGCTAGTCCAGTCTGGTAAAATACAGCTAGAGAGACCAGCCTGGTATAATATAACTAAAGAGACCAGCCTGGTATAATGCAGCCAGAACAGCCTGGTATAATATAGCTAGAGAGACCAGCCTGGTATAATACAGCTCGAGAGACAGGTCTGGTATAATAGAACTAGAGAGACCAGCCTGGTATAATACAACTAGAGAGACCAGCCTGGAATAATGCAGCCAGACCAGCATGGTATAATACAGCTGGAGAGACCAGCCTGGTATAATACAACTAGAGAGACCAGCCTGGAATAATGCAGCCAGACCAGCATGGTATAATACAACTGGAGAGACCAGCCTGGTATAAATCAGCTATAGAGGCCAGCCTCCTGGTATAATACAGCTAGAGAGACCAGCCTTGTATAATGCAACTAGAGAGACCAGCCTGGTATAATACTGCCAGAGAGACCAGCCTCATGGTATAAAACAACTAAAGAGACCAGCCTGGTATAATACACCTGGATTATAAAGCTAGAGAGGCCAGCCTGGTATAATACTCCTAGAGAGACCAGCCTGGTATAATACAGCTAGAGAGACCAGCCTTGTATAATACAGCTTGAGAGACCAGCCTGGTATAATATAGCTAGAGAGACCAGCCCTGTATATTATAGCTTGAGAGAACAGCCTGTTATAATAAAGCTATACCAGCCTGATAGAATACAGCTAGAGAGACAGGTCTGGTATTATACAGCTAGAGAGACAGGTCTGGTATAATACAGCTAGAGAGATCAGCCTCGTATAATACAGCTAACCAGCCTGGTATAATACAGCTAGAGAGACCAGCCTGGTATAATACAGCTAGAGAGTCCAGCCTGGTATAAATACAGCTAGAGAGACCAGCCTGGTATAATACAGCTAGAAAGACCAGCCTGGTATAATGCAGCCAGACCAGCATGGTACAATACAGCTGGAGAGACCAGCATGGTATAATACAGCTAGAGAGACCAGCCTGGTATAATACAGCTAGAGAGACCAGCCTGGTATATTACAGCTAAAGAGACCAGCCTGGTATAATAGAACTAGAGAGACCAGCCTTGTATAATATAGCTTGAGAGAACAGCCTGTTATAATACAGCTAGACCAGCCTGGTAGAATACAGCTGGAGAGACCAGCCTGGTATAATAGAACTAGAGAGACCAGCCTGGTATAATACAGCTAGAGAGTACAGCCTGTTATAAATACAGCTAGAGAGACCACCCTGCTAGAATACAGCTAGAGATACCAGTCTAGTATAATACAGCTAGAGAGACCAGCCTGGTATAATACAGCTAAAGAGACCAGCCTGGTATAATACAGCTAGAGAGACCAGCCTGGTATAATACAGCTAAAGAGACCAGCCTAGTATAATCCAGCCAGACCAGCATGGTATAATACTGCTGGAGAGACCAGCCTGGTATAATACAACTGGAGAGACCAGCCTGGTATAATACAGCTGGAGAGACCAGCCTGGTATAATACAACTGGAGAGGCCAGCCTGGTATAATACCACTAAAGAGACCAGCCTGGTATAATATAGCTAAAGAGACCAGCCTGGTATAATAGAACTAGAGAGACCAGCCTTGTATAATATAGCTTGAGAGAACAGTCTGTTATAATACAGCTAGAGAGACCTGCCTGGTATAATACAGCTCGAGAGACCAGCCTGGTATAATAAAGCTAGAGAGACCAGCCTGGTAGAATACAGCTAGAGATACCAGTCTAGTATAATACAGCTAAAGAGACCAGCCTGGTATAATACAGCTAAAGAGACCAGCCTGGTATAATACAGCTAAAGAGACCAGCCTAGTATAATCCAGCCAGACCAGCTTGGTATAATACAGCTGGAGAACCCAGCCTGGTATAATACAACTGGAGAGACCAGCCTGGTATAATACAGCTAGAGATTCCAGCCTGGTATAATACAACTAAAGAGACCAGCCTGGTATAATGCAGCCAGACCAGCATGGTATAATACAACTGGAGAGACCAGCCTGGTATAATAAAGCAAGAGAGACCAGCCTGGTATAATAGAACTAGAGAGACCAGCCTTGTATAATATAGCTTGAGAGAACAGTCTGTTATAATGCAGCCAGACCAGCATGGTATAATACAACTGGAGAGACCAGCCTGGTATAATAAAGCTAGAGAGACCAGCCTGGTATAATACAGCTAGAGAGACCAGCCTGGTATAATAAAGCTAAAGAGACCAGACTGGTATAATATAGCTAGAGAGACCAGCCTGGTATAATACAGCTAGAGAGTCCAGCCTGGTATAATACAGCTAGAAAGACCAGCCTGGTATAATGCAGCCAGACCAGCATGGTACAATACAGCTGGAGAGACCAGCATGGTATAATACAGCTAGAGAGACCAGCCTGGTATAATACAGCTAGAGAGACCAGCCTGGTATATTACAGCTAAAGAGACCAGCCTGGTATAATAGAACTAGAGAGACCAGCCTTGTATAATATAGCTTGAGAGAACAGCCTGTTATAATACAGCTAGACCAGCCTGGTAGAATACAGCTGGAGAGACCAGCCTGGTATAATAGAACTAGAGAGACCAGCCTGGTATAATACAGCTAGAGAGTACAGCCTGTTATAAATACAGCTAGAGAGACCAGCCTGGTATAATACAGCTAAAGAGACCAGCCTGGTATAATACAGCTATACCAGCCTGGTAGAATACAGCTAGAGAGACAGGTCTGGTATTATACAGCTAGAGAGACAGGTCTGGTATAATACAGCTAGAGAGATCAGCCTCGTATAATACAGCTACCCAGCCTGGTATAATACAGCTAGAGAGACCAGCCTGGTATAATACAGCTAGAGAGTCCAGCCTGGTATAAATACAGCTAGAGAGACCAGCCTGGTATAATACAGCTAGAAAGACCAGCCTGGTATAATACAGCTAGAGAGACCAGCCTGGTATATTACAGCTAAAGAGACAAGCCTGGTATAATAGAACTAGAGAGACCAGCCTTGTATAATATAGCTTGAGAGAACAGCCTGTTATAATACAGCTAGACCAGCCTGGTAGAATACAGCTGGAGAGACCAGCCTGGTATAATACAGCTAGAGAGACCAGCCTGGTATAATACAGCTAGAGAGACCAGCCTGGTATATTACAGCTAAAGAGAACAGCCTGGTATAATAGAACTAGAGAGACCAGCCTTGTATAATATAGCTTGAGAGAACAGCCTGTTATAATACAGCTAGACCAGCCTGGTAGAATACAGCTGGAGAGACCAGCCTGGTATAATAGAACTAGAGAGACCAGCCTGGTATAATACAGCTAGAGAGTACAGCCTGTTATAAATACAGCTAGAGAGACCACCCTGTTAGAATACAGCTAGAGATACCAGTCTAGTATAATACAGCTAGAGAGACCAGCCTGGTATAATACAGCTAAAGAGACCAGCCTGGTATAATACAGCTAGAGAGACCAGCCTGGTATAATACAGCTAAAGAGACCAGCCTACTATAATCCAGCCAGACCAGCATGGTATAATACTGCTGGAGAGACCAGCCTGGTATAATACAACTGGAGAGACCAGCCTGGTATAATACAGCTGGAGAGACCAGCCTGGTATAATACAACTGGAGAGGCCAGCCTGGTATAATACCACTAAAGAGACCAGCCTGGTATAATATAGCTAAAGAGACCAGCCTGGTATAATAGAACTAGAGAGACCAGCCTTGTATAATATAGCTTGAGAGAACAGTCTGTTATAATACAGCTAGAGAGACCTGCCTGGTATAATACAGCTCGAGAGACCAGCCTGGTATAATAAAGCTAGAGAGACCAGCCTGGTAGAATACAGCTAGAGATACCAGTCTAGTATAATACAGCTAGAGAGAACAGTCTGTTATAATACAGCTAAAGAGACCAGCCTGGTATAATACAGCTAGAGAGTCCAGCCTGGTATAATACAGCTAAAGAGACCAGCCTGGTATAATACAGCTAAAGAGACCAGCCTATTATAATCCAGCCAGACCAGCTTGGTATAATACAGCTGGAGAACCCAGCCTGGTATAATACAACTGGAGAGACCAGCCTGGTATAATACAGCTAGAGATTCCAGCCTGGTATAATACAACTAAAGAGACCAGCCTGGTATAATGCAGCCAGACCAGCATGGTATAATACATCTGGAGAGACCAGCATAGTATAATACAACTGGAGAGACCAGCCTGGTATAATAAAGCTAGAGAGACCAGCCTGGTATAATAGAACTAGAGAGACCAGCCTTGTATAATATAGCTTGAGAGAACAGTCTGTTATAATACAGCTAGACCAGCCTGGTAGAATACAGCTAGAGAGACCAGCCTGGTATAATACAGCTAGAGAGTCCAGCCTGGTATGATACAGCTAGAGAGACCAGACTGGTATAATATAGCTAGAGAGACCAGCCTGGTATAATACAGCTAGAGAGACCAGCCTGGTATAATAAAGCTAAAGAGACCAGACTGGTATAATATAGCTAGAGAGACCAGCCTGGTATAATACAGCTAGAGAGTCCAGCCTGGTATAATACAGCTAGAAAGACCAGCCTGGTATAATGCAGCCAGACCAGCATGCTACAATACAGCTGGAGAGACCAGCATGGTATAATACAGCTAGAGAGACCAGCCTGGTATAATACAGCTAGAGAGACCAGCCTGGTATATTACAGCTAAAGAGACCAGCCTGGTATAATAGAACTAGAGAGACCAGCCTTGTATAATATAGCTTGAGAGAACAGCCTGTTATAATACAGCTAGACCAGCCTGGTAGAATACAGCTGGAGAGACCAGCCTGGTATAATAGAACTAGAGAGACCAGCCTGGTATAATACAGCTAGAGAGTACAGCCTGTTATAAATACAGCTAGAGAGACCACCCTGTTAGAATACAGCTAGAGATACCAGTCTAGTATAATACAGCTAGAGAGACCAGCCTGGTATAATACAGCTAAAGAGACCAGCCTGGTATAATACAGCTAGAGAGACCAGCCTGGTATAATACAGCTAAAGAGACCAGCCTAGTATAATCCAGCCAGACCAGCATGGTATAATACAGCTGGAGAGACCAGCCTGGTATAATACAACTGGAGAGACCAGCCTGGTATAATACAGCTGGAGAGACCAGCCTGGTATAATACAACTGGAGAGGCCAGCCTGGTATAATACCACTAAAGAGACCAGCCTGGTATAATAGAACTAGAGAGACCAGCCTTGTATAATATAGCTTGAGAGAACAGTCTGTTATAATACAGCTAGAGAGACCAGCCTGGTATAATACAGCTAGAGAGACCAGCCTGGTATAATATTGCAGCCAGACCAGCATGGTATAATACAGCTTGAGAGACCAGCATGGTATAATACAACTGGAGAGACCAGGCTGGTATGATAAACCTAGAGAGGCCAGCCTGGTATAATACAGCGAGAGAGACCAGCCTGGTATAAAACAGCTAGAGAGACCAGCCTGGTATAATACAGCTAGAGAGTACAGCCTGTTATAAATACAGCTAGAGAGACCAGCCTGGTATAATACAGCTAAAGAGACCAGCCTGGTATAATACAGCTATACCAGCTTGGTAGAATACAGCTAGAGAGACAGGTCTGGTATTATACAGCTAGAGAGACAGGTCTGGTATAATACAGCTAGAGAGATCAGCCTCGTATAATACAGCTACCCAGCCTGGTATAATACAGCTAGAGAGACCAGCCTGGTATAATACAGCTAGAGAGTCCAGCCTGGTATAAATACAGCTAGAGAGACCAGCCTGGTATAATACAGCTAGAAAGACCAGCCTGGTATAATGCAGCCAGACCAGCATGGTACAATACAGCTGGAGAGACCAGCATGGTATAATACAGCTAGAGAGACCAGCCTGGTATAATACAGCTAGAGAGACCAGCCTGGTATATTACAGCTAAAGAGACCAGCCTGGTATAATAGAACTAGAGAGACCAGCCTTGTATAATATAGCTTGAGAGAACAGCCTGTTATAATACAGCTAGACCAGCCTGGTAGAATACAGCTGGAGAGACCAGCCTGGTATAATAGAACTAGAGAGACCAGCCTGGTATAATACAGCTAGAGAGTACAGCCTGTTATAAATACAGCTAGAGAGACCACCCTGTTAGAATACAGCTAGAGATACCAGTCTAGTATAATACAGCTAGAGAGACCAGCCTGGTATAATACAGCTAAAGAGACCAGCCTGGTATAATACAGCTAGAGAGACCAGCCTGGTATAATACAGCTAAAGAGACCAGCCTAGTATAATCCAGCCAGACCAGCATGGTATAATACTGCTGGAGAGACCAGCCTGGTATAATACAACTGGAGAGACCAGCCTGGTATAATACAGCTGGAGAGACCAGCCTGGTATAATACAACTGGAGAGGCCAGCCTGGTATAATACCACTAAAGAGACCAGCCTGGTATAATATAGCTAAAGAGACCAGCCTGGTATAATAGAACTAGAGAGACCAGCCTTGTATAATATAGCTTGAGAGAACAGTCTGTTATAATACAGCTAGAGAGACCTGCCTGGTATAATACAGCTCGAGAGACCAGCCTGGTATAATAAAGCTAGAGAGACCAGCCTGGTAGAATACAGCTAGAGATACCAGTCTAGTATAATACAGCTAGAGAGAACAGTCTGTTATCATACAGCTAAAGAGACCAGCCTGGTATAATACAGCTAGAGAGTCCAGCCTGGTATAATACAGCTAAAGAGACCAGCCTGGTATAATACAGCTAAAGAGACCAGCCTAGTATAATCCAGCCAGACCAGCTTGGTATAATACAGCTGGAGAACCCAGCCTGGTATAATACAACTGGAGAGACCAGCCTGGTATAATACAGCTAGAGATTCCAGCCTGGTATAATACAACTAAAGAGACCAGCCTGGTATAATGCAGCCAGACCAGCATGGTATAATACATCTGGAGAGACCAGCATAGTATAATACAACTGGAGAGACCAGCCTGGTATAATAAAGCTAGAGAGACCAGCCTGGTATAATAGAACTAGAGAGACCAGCCTTGTATAATATAGCTTGAGAGAACAGTCGGTTATAATACAGCTAGACCAGCCTGGTAGAATACAGCTAGAGAGACCAGCCTGGTATAATACAGCTAGAGAGTCCAGCCTGGTATGATACAGCTAGAGAGACCAGACTGGTATAATATAGCTAGAGAGACCAGCCTGGTATAATACAGCTAGAGAGACCAGCCTGGTATAATAAAGCTAAAGAGACCAGACTGGTATAATATAGCTAGAGAGACCAGCCTGGTATAATACAGCTAGAGAGTCCAGCCTGGTATAATACAGCTAGAAAGACCAGCCTGGTATAATGCAGCCAGACCAGCATGGTACAATACAGCTGGAGAGACCAGCATGGTATAATACAGCTAGAGAGACCAGCCTGGTATAATACAGCTAGAGAGACCAGCCTGGTATATTACAGCTAAAGAGACCAGCCTGGTATAATATAACTAGAGAGACCAGCCTTTTATAATATAGCTTGAGAGAACAGCCTGTTATAATACAGCTAGACCAGCCTGGTAGAATACAGCTGGAGAGACCAGCCTGGTATAATAGAACTAGAGAGACCAGCCTGGTATAATACAGCTAAAGAGACCAGCCTGGTATAATACAGCTAAAGAGACCAGCCTGGTATAATACAGCTAGAGAGACCAGCCTGGTATAATACAGCTAAAGAGACCAGCCTAGTATAATCCAGCCAGACCAGCATTGTATAATACAGCTGGAGAGACCAGCCTGGTATAATACAACTGAAGAGACCAGCCTGGTATAATACAGCTGGAGAGACCAGCCTGGTATAATACAACTGGAGAGGCCAGCCTGGTATAATACCACTAAAGAGACCAGCCTGGTATAATAGAACTAGAGAGACCAGCCTTGTATAATATAGCTTGAGAGAACAGTCTGTTATAATACAGCTAGAGAGACCAGCCTGGTATAATACAGCTAGAGAGACCAGCCTGGTATAATATTGCAGCCAGACCAGCATGGTATAATACAGCTTGAGAGACCAGCATGGTATAATACAACTGGAGAGACCAGGCTGGTATGATAAACCTAGAGAGGCCAGCCTGGTATAATACAGCGAGAGAGACCAGCCTGGTATAAAACAGCTAGAGAGACCAGCCTGGTATAATACAGCTAGAGAGACCAGCCTGGTATAATACAGCTAGAGATACCAGTCTAGTATAATACAGCTAGAGAGAACAGTCTGTTATAATACAGCTAAAGAGACCAGCCTGGTATAATACAGCTAGAGAGTCCAGCCTGGTAGAATACAGCTAGAGATACCAGTCTAGTATTATACAGCTAGAGAGAACAGTCTGTTATAATACAGCTAGACCAGCCTGGAAGAATACAGCTAGAGAGACCAGACTGGTATAATATAGCTAGAGAGACCAGCCTGGTATAATACAGCTAGAGAGACCAGCCTGGTATAATACCACTAAAGAGACCAGCCTGGTATAATATAGCTAGTCGAGCATGTTATAATACAGCCGGAGAGACCAGCCTGGTATAATACAGCTGTAGAGACCAGCCTGGTATAATACAGCTGGAGAGACCAGCCTGGTATAATACAGTTAAGAGACCAGCCTGGTATAATAGAACTAGAGAGACCAGCCTGGTAGAATACAGCTAGAGACCCCAGCCTGGTATAATACAGCTAAAGAGACCAGCCTAGTATAATCCAGCCAGACCAGCATGGTATAATACAGCTGGCGAGACCAGCCTGGTATAATACAGCTAGAGAGACCAGCCTGGTATAATACAGCTAAAGAGACCAGCCTAGTATAATCCAGCCAGACCAGCATGGTATAATACAGCTGGAGAGACCAGCCTGGTATAATACAGCTAGAGAGACCAGCCTGGGACAATACAGCTAGAGAGTCAAGCCTGGTATAAATACAGCTAGAGAGACCAGCCTGGTATAATACAGCTAGAGAGACCAGCCTGGTATAATACAGCTAGAGAGACCAGCCTGGTATAATACAGCTAAAGAGAGCAGCCTAGTATAATCCATCCAGACCAGCATGGTATAATACAGCTGGAGAGACCAGCCTGGTATAATACAACTGGAGTGACCAGCCTGGTATAATACAACTGGAGTGACCAGCCTGGTATAATACAGCTAGAGAGACCAGCCTAGTATAATACAGCTAGAGAGTCCAGCCTGGTATAAATACAGCTAGAGAGACCAGACTGGTATAATATAGCTAGAGAGACCAGCCTGGTATAATACAGCTAGAGAGACCAGCCTGGTATAATACAGCTAAAGAGAGCAGCCTAGTATAATCCATCCAGACCAGCCTGGTATAATACAGCTAGAGAGACCAGCCTAGTATAATACAGCGAGAGAGACCAGCCTGGTATAAAACATCAAGAGAGACCAGCCTGGTATAATACAGCTAGACCAGCCTGGGATTATAAAGCTAGAGAGACCAGCCTGGTATAATACAGCTAGAGTGTCCAGCCTGGTATAAATACAGCTAGAGAGACCAGCCTGGTATAATACAGCTAGAGAGACCAGACTGGTATAATACAGCTAGAGAGACCAGACTGGTATAATATAGCTAGAGAGACCAGCCTGGTATAATACAGCTAGAGAGACCAGCCTGGTATAATAATGCAGCCAGACCAGCATGGTATAATACAACTGGAGAGACCAGCCTGGTATAATAAAGCTAAAGAGAGCAGCCTAGTATAATCCATCCAGACCAGCATGGTATAATACAGCTTGAGAGACCAGCATGGTATAATACAACTGGAGAGACCAGCCTGGTATAATAAAGCTAGAGAGGCCAGCCTGGTATAATACAGCTAGAGAGACCAGCCTGGTATAATACAGCTAGAGAGACCAGCCTAGTATAATACAGCGAGAGAGACCAGCCTGGTATAATACAGCTAGAGAGACCAGCCTGGTATAATAATGCAGCCAGACCAGCATGGTATAATACATCTGGAGAGACCAGCATGGTATAATACAACTGGAGAGACCAGCCTGGTATAATAAAGCTAGAGAGACCAGCCTGGTATAATATAGCTTGAGAGAACAGTCTGTTATAATACAGCTAGACCAGCCTGGTATAATACAGCTAGAGAGACCAGCCTGGTATAATAATGCAGCCAGACCAGCATGGTATAATACATCTGGAGAGACCAGCATGGTATAATACAACTGGAGAGACCAGCCTGGTAGAATACAGCTAGAGAGACCAGCCTGGTATAATACAGCTAGAGAGTCCAGCCTGGTATAAATACAGCTAGAGAGTCCAGCCTGGTATAAATACAGCTAGAGAGACCAGCCTGGTATAATACAGCTAGAGAGACCAGACTGGTATAATACAGCTAGAGAGACCAGACTGGTATAATATAGCTAGAGAGACCAGCCTGGTATAATACAGCTAGAGAGACCAGCCTGGTATAATACAGCTAAAGAGACCAGCCTAGTATAATCCAGCCAGACCAGCATGGTATAATACAGCTGGAGAGACCAGCCTGGTATAATACAGCTAGAGAGTCCAGCCTGGTATAATACAGCTAGAGAGACCAGACTGGTATAATATAGCTAGAGAGACCAGCCTGGTATAATACAGCTAGAGAGACCAGCCTGGTATAATACAGCTAAAGAGACCAGCCTAGTATAATCCAGCCAGACCAGCATGGTATAATACACCTAGAGAGACCAGCCTGGTATAATACAGCTAGAGAGTCCAGCCTGGTATAATACAGCTAGAGAGACCAGACTGGTATAATATAGCTAAAGAGACCAGCCTGGTATAATACAGCTAGAGAGACCAGCCTGGTATAATACAGCTAAAGAGACCAGCCTAGTATAATCCAGCCAGACCAGCATGGTATAATACAGCTGGAGAGACCAGCCTGGTATAATACAACTGGAGAGACCAGCCTGGTATAATACAGCTGGAGAGACCAGCCTGGTATAATACAACTGGAGAGGCCAGCCTGGTATAATACCACTAAAGAGACCAGCCTGGTATAATATAGCTAAAGAGACCAGCCTGGTATAATAGAACTAGAGAGACCAGCCTGGTATAATATTGCAGCCAGACCAGCATGGTATAATACAGCTTGAGAGACCAGCATGGTATAATACAACTGGAGAGACCAGGCTGGTATAAAACAGCTAGAGAGACCAGCCTGGTATAAAACAGCTAGAGAGACCAGCCTGGTATAATACAGCTAGACAGACCAGCCTGGTATAATACAGCTCGAGAGACCAGCCTGGTAGAATACAGCTAGAGATACCAGTCTAGTATAATACAGCTAGAGAGAACAGTCTGTTATAATACAGCTAAAGAGACCAGCCTGGTATAATACAGCTAGAGAGTCCAGCCTGGTAGAATACAGCTAGAGATACCAGTCTAGTATTATACAGCTAGAGAGAACAGCCTGGTATAATACCACTAAAGAGACCAGCCTGGTATAATACAGCTGGAGAGACCAGCCTGGTATAATACAGCTGGAGAGACCAGCATGGTATAATACAACTGGAGAGACCAGCCTGGTATAATACAGTTAAGAGACCAGCCTGGTATAATAGAACTAGAGAGACCAGCCTTGTATAATATAGCTTGAGAGAACAGTCTGTTATAATACAGCTAGACCAGCCTGGTAGAATACAGCTAGAGAGACCAAGCCTGGTATAAATACAGCTAGAGAGACCAGCCTGGTATAATACAGCTAGAGAGACCAGACTGGTATAATATAGCTAGAGAGACCAGCCTGGTATAATAAAGCTAGAGAGACCAGCCTGGTATGATATAGCTAGAGAGACAAGCCTGCTATAATACAGCTAAAGAGACCAGCCTAGTATAATCCAGCCAGACCAGCTTGGTATAATACAGCTGGAGAACCCAGCCTGGTATAATACAACTGGAGATTCCAGCCTGGTATAATACAACTAAAGAGACCAGCCTGGTATAATGCAGCCAGACCAGCATGGTATAATACATCTGGAGAGACCAGCATAGTATAATACAACTGGAGAGACCAGCCTGGTATAATGAAGCTAGAGAGACCAGCCTGGTATAATAGAACTAGAGAGACCAGCCTTGTATAATATAGCTTGAGAGAACAGTCTGTTATAATACAGCTAGACCAGCCTGGTAGAATACAGCTAGAGAGTCCAGCCTGGTATGATACAGCTAGAGAGACCAGACTGGTATAATATAGCTAGAGAGACCAGCCTGGTATAATACAGCTAGAGAGACCAGACTAGTATAATAAAGCTAAAGAGACCAGACTGGTATAATATAGCTAGAGAGACCAGCCTGGTATAATACAGCTAAAGAGACCAGCCTAGTATAATCCAGCCAGACCAGCATGGTATAATACAGCTGGCGAGACCAGCCTGGTATAATACAGCTAGAGAGACCAGCCTGGTATAATACAGCTAAAGAGACCAGCCTAGTATAATCCAGCCAGACCAGCATGGTATAATACAGCTGGAGAGACCAGCCTGGTATAATACAGCTAGAGAGACCAGCCTGGGACAATACAGCTAGAGAGTCAAGCCTGGTATAAATACAGCTAGAGAGACCAGCCTGGTATAATACAGCTAGAGAGACCAGCCTGGTATAATACAGCTAGAGAGACCAGCCTGGTATAATACAGCTAAAGAGAGCAGCCTAGTATAATCCATCCAGACCAGCATGGTATAATACAGCTGGAGAGACCAGCCTGGTATAATACAACTGGAGTGACCAGCCTGGTATAATACAACTGGAGTGACCAGCCTGGTATAATACAGCTAGAGAGTCCAGCCTGGTATAATACAGCTAGAGAGACCAGACTGGTATAATATAGCTAAAGAGACCAGCCTGGTATAATACAGCTAGAGAGACCAGCCTGGTATAATACAGCTAAAGAGACCAGCCTAGTATAATCCAGCCAGACCAGCATGGTATAATACAGCTGGAGAGACCAGCCTGGTATAATACAACTGGAGAGACCAGCCTGGTATAATACAGCTGGAGAGACCAGCCTGGTATAATACAACTGGAGAGGCCAGCCTGGTATAATACCACTAAAGAGACCAGCCTGGTATAATATAGCTAAAGAGACCAGCCTGGTATAATAGAACTAGAGAGACCAGCCTGGTATAATATTGCAGCCAGACCAGCATGGTATAATACAGCTTGAGAGACCAGCATGGTATAATACAACTGGAGAGACCAGGCTGGTATAAAACAGCTAGAGAGACCAGCCTGGTATAAAACAGCTAGAGAGACCAGCCTGGTATAATACAGCTAGACAGACCAGCCTGGTATAATACAGCTCGAGAGACCAGCCTGGTAGAATACAGCTAGAGATACCAGTCTAGTATAATACAGCTAGAGAGACCAGCCTGGTATAATACAGCTAGAGAGACCAGCCTGGTATAATACAGCTAGAGAGACCAGCCTGGTATAATACAGCTAAAGAGAGCAGCCTAGTATAATCCATCCAGACCAGCATGGTATAATACAGCTGGAGAGACCAGCCTGGTATAATACAACTGGAGTGACCAGCCTGGTATAATACAACTGGAGTGACCAGCCTGGTATAATACAGCTAGAGAGACCAGCCTAGTATAATACAGCTAGAGAGTCCAGCCTGGTATAAATACAGCTAGAGAGACCAGACTGGTATAATATAGCTAGAGAGACCAGCCTGGTATAATACAGCTAGAGAGACCAGCCTGGTATAATACAGCTAAAGAGAGCAGCCTAGTATAATCCATCCAGACCAGCCTGGTATAATACAGCTAGAGAGACCAGCCTAGTATAATACAGCGAGAGAGACCAGCCTGGTATAAAACATCAAGAGAGACCAGCCTGGTATAATACAGCTAGACCAGCCTGGGATTATAAAGCTAGAGAGACCAGCCTGGTATAATACAGCTAGAGTGTCCAGCCTGGTATAAATACAGCTAGAGAGACCAGCCTGGTATAATACAGCTAGAGAGACCAGACTGGTATAATACAGCTAGAGAGACCAGACTGGTATAATATAGCTAGAGAGACCAGCCTGGTATAATACAGCTAGAGAGACCAGCCTGGTATAATAATGCAGCCAGACCAGCATGGTATAATACAACTGGAGAGACCAGCCTGGTATAATAAAGCTAAAGAGAGCAGCCTAGTATAATCCATCCAGACCAGCATGGTATAATACAGCTTGAGAGACCAGCATGGTATAATACAACTGGAGAGACCAGCCTGGTATAATAAAGCTAGAGAGGCCAGCCTGGTATAATACAGCTAGAGAGACCAGCCTGGTATAATACAGCTAGAGAGACCAGCCTAGTATAATACAGCGAGAGAGACCAGCCTGGTATAATACAGCTAGAGAGACCAGCCTGGTATAATAATGCAGCCAGACCAGCATGGTATAATACATCTGGAGAGACCAGCATGGTATAATACAACTGGAGAGACCAGCCTGGTATAATAAAGCTAGAGAGACCAGCCTGGTATAATATAGCTTGAGAGAACAGTCTGTTATAATACAGCTAGACCAGCCTGGTATAATACAGCTAGAGAGACCAGCCTGGTATAATAATGCAGCCAGACCAGCATGGTATAATACATCTGGAGAGACCAGCATGGTATAATACAACTGGAGAGACCAGCCTGGTAGAATACAGCTAGAGAGACCAGCCTGGTATAATACAGCTAGAGAGTCCAGCCTGGTATAAATACAGCTAGAGAGTCCAGCCTGGTATAAATACAGCTAGAGAGACCAGCCTGGTATAATACAGCTAGAGAGACCAGACTGGTATAATACAGCTAGAGAGACCAGACTGGTATAATATAGCTAGAGAGACCAGCCTGGTATAATACAGCTAGAGAGTCCAGCATGGTATAATACAGCTAGAGAGACCAGACTGGTATAATATAGCTAAAGAGACCAGCCTGGTATAATACAGCTAGAGAGACCAGACTGGTATAATATAGCTAGAGAGACCAGCCTGTTATAATACAGCTAGAGAGACCAGCCTGGTATAATACAGCTAAAGAGACCAGCCTAGTATAATCCAGCCAGACCAGCATGGTATAATACAGCTGGAGAGACCAGCCTGGTATAATACAGCTAGAGAGTCCAGCCTGGTATAATACAGCTAGAGAGACCAGACTGGTATAATATAGCTAGAGAGACCAGCCTGGTATAATACAGCTAGAGAGACCAGCCTGGTATAATACAGCTAAAGAGACCAGCCTAGTATAATCCAGCCAGACCAGCATGGTATAATACACCTAGAGAGACCAGCCTGGTATAATACAGCTAGAGAGTCCAGCCTGGTATAATACAGCTAGAGAGACCAGACTGGTATAATATAGCTAAAGAGACCAGCCTGGTATAATACAGCTAGAGAGACCAGCCTGGTATAATACAGCTAAAGAGACCAGCCTAGTATAATCCAGCCAGACCAGCATGGTATAATACAGCTGGAGAGACCAGCCTGGTATAATACAACTGGAGAGACCAGCCTGGTATAATACAGCTGGAGAGACCAGCCTGGTATAATACAACTGGAGAGGCCAGCCTGGTATAATACCACTAAAGAGACCAGCCTGGTATAATATAGCTAAAGAGACCAGCCTGGTATAATAGAACTAGAGAGACCAGCCTGGTATAATATTGCAGCCAGACCAGCATGGTATAATACAGCTTGAGAGACCAGCATGGTATAATACAACTGGAGAGACCAGGCTGGTATAAAACAGCTAGAGAGACCAGCCTGGTATAAAACAGCTAGAGAGACCAGCCTGGTATAATACAGCTAGACAGACCAGCCTGGTATAATACAGCTCGAGAGACCAGCCTGGTAGAATACAGCTAGAGATACCAGTCTAGTATAATACAGCTAGAGAGAACAGTCTGTTATAATACAGCTAAAGAGACCAGCCTGGTATAATACAGCTAGAGAGTCCAGCCTGGTAGAATACAGCTAGAGATACCAGTCTAGTATTATACAGCTAGAGAGAACAGCCTGGTATAATACCACTAAAGAGACCAGCCTGGTATAATACAGCTGGAGAGACCAGCCTGGTATAATAAAGCTAGAGAGACCAGCCTGGTATAATATAGCTAGAGAGACAAGCCTGCTATAATACAGCTAAAGAGACCAGCCTAGTATAATCCAGCCAGACCAGCTTGGTATAATACAGCTAGAGAGACCAAGCCTGGTATAAATACAGCTAGAGAGACCAGCCTGGTATAATACAGCTAGAGAGACCAGACTGGTATAATATAGCTAGAGAGACCAGCCTGGTATAATAAAGCTAGAGAGACCAGCCTGGTATAATATAGCTAGAGAGACAAGCCTGCTATAATACAGCTAAAGAGACCAGCCTAGTATAATCCAGCCAGACCAGCTTGGTATAATACAGCTGGAGAACCCAGCCTGGTATAATACAACTGGAGATTCCAGCCTGGTATAATACAGCTAGAGAGTCCAGCCTGGTATGATACAGCTAGAGAGACCAGACTGGTATAATATAGCTAGAGAGACCAGCCTGGTATAATACAGCTAGAGAGACCAGACTAGTATAATAAAGCTAAAGAGACCAGACTGGTATAATATAGCTAGAGAGACCAGCCTGGTATAATACAGCTAGAGAGACCAGCCTGGTATAATAATGCAGCCAGACCAGCATGGTATAATACAACAGGAGAGACCAGCCTGGTATAATAAAGCTAGAGAGACCAACCTGGTATAATAGAACTAGAGAGACCAGCCTGGTATAATACAGCTAGAGTCCAGCCTGGTATAAATACAGCTAGAGAGACCAGCCTGGTATAATACAGCTAGATAGACCAGACTGGTATAATACAGCTAGAGAGACCAGACTGGTATAATATAGCTAGAGAGACCAGCCTGGTATAATACAACTGGAGAGACCAGCCTGGTATAATACAGCTAGAGATTCCATCCTGGTATAATACAACTAAAGAGACCAGCCTGGTACAATGCAGCCAGACCAGCATGGTATAATACAGATTGAGAGTCCAGCCTGGTATAAATACAGCTAGAGAGACCAGTCTGTTATAATACAGCTAGAGAGACCAGACTGGTATAATACAGCTAGAGAGACCAGACTGGTATAATATAGCTAGAGAGACCAGACTGGTATAATACAGCTTGAGAGACCAGCATGGTATAATGCAACTGGAGAGACCATTCTGGTATAATAAAGCTAGAGAGGACAGTCTGGTATAATACAGCGAGAGAGACCAGCCTGGTATAAAACAGCTAGAGAGACCAGCCTGGTATAATACAGCTAGAGAGACCAGCCTGGTATAATACAGCTAGAGAGGCCAACTTGGTATAAAACCACTAAAGAGACCAGCCTAGTATAATCCAGCCAGACCAGCATGGTATAATACAACAGGAGAGACCAGCCTGGTATAATAAAGCTAGAGAGACCAACCTGGTATAATAGAACTAGAGAGACCAGCCTGGTATAATACAGCTAGAGTCCAGCCTGGTATAAATACAGCTAGAGAGACCAGCCTGGTATAATACAGCTAGATAGACCAGACTGGTATAATACAGCTAGAGAGACCAGACTGGTATAATATAGCTAGAGAGACCAGCCTGGTATAATACAACTGGAGAGACCAGCCTGGTATAATACAGCTAGAGATTCCATCCTGGTATAATACAACTAAAGAGACCAGCCTGGTACAATGCAGCCAGACCAGCATGGTATAATACAGATTGAGAGTCCAGCCTGGTATAAATACAGCTAGAGAGACCAGTCTGTTATAATACAGCTAGAGAGACCAGACTGGTATAATACAGCTAGAGAGACCAGACTGGTATAATATAGCTAGAGAGACCAGCCTGGTATAATACAGCTTGAGAGACCAGCATGGTATAATGCAACTGGAGAGACCATTCTGGTATAATAAAGCTAGAGAGGCCAGTCTGGTATAATAGAACTAGAGAGACCAGCCTTGTATAATGTAGCTTGAGAGAACAGTCTGTTATAATACAGCTAGACCAGCCTGGTAGAATACAGCTAGAGAGGCCAACTTGGTATAAAACCACTAAAGAGACCAGCCTAGTATAATCCAGCCAGACCAGCATGGTATAACACAGCGAGAGAGACCAGCCTGGTATAAAACATCAAGAGAGACCAGCCTGGTATAATACAGCTAGAGAGACCAGCCTGGTATAATAATGCAGCCAGACCAGCATGGTATAATACAACTGGAGAGACCAGCCTGGTATAATAAAGCTAGAGAGACCAGCCTGGTATAATAGAACTAGAGAGACCAGCCTTGTATAATGTAGCTTGAGAGAACAGTCTGTTATAATACAGCTAGACCAGCCTGGTAGAATACAGCTAGAGAGACCAGCCTGGTATAATACAGCTAGAGAGTCCAGCCTGGTATAAATACAGCTAGAGAGACCAGCCTGGTATAATACAGCTAGATAGACCAGACTGGTATAATACAGCTAGAGAGACCAGACTGGTATAATATAGCTAGAGAGACCAGCCTGGTATAATACAGCTAGAGAGACCAGCCTGGTATAATACAGCTAAAGAGACCAGCCTAGTATAATCCAGCCAGACCAGCATGGTATAATACAGCTGGAGAGACCAGCCTGGTATAATACAACTGGAGAGACCAGCCTGGTATAATACAGCTAAAGAGACCAGCCTAGTATAATCCAGCCAGACCAGCATGGTATAATACAGCTGGAGAGACCAGCCTGGTATAATACAACTGGAGAGACCAGCCTGGTATAATACAGCTAGAGAGACCAGCCTGGTATAATACAGCTAGATAGACCAGACTGGTATAATACAGCTAGAGAGACCAGACTGGTATAATATAGCTAGAGAGACCAGCCTGGTATAATACAACTGGAGAGACCAGCCTGGTATAATACAGCTAGAGATTCCATCCTGGTATAATACAACTAAAGAGACCAGCCTGGTACAATGCAGCCAGACCAGCATGGTATAATACAGATTGAGAGTCCAGCCTGGTATAAATACAGCTAGAGAGACCAGTCTGTTATAATACAGCTAGAGAGACCAGACTGGTATAATACAGCTAGAGAGACCAGACTGGTATAATATAGCTAGAGAGACCAGCCTGGTATAATACAGCTTGAGAGACCAGCATGGCATAATGCAACTGGAGAGACCATTCTGGTATAATAAAGCTAGAGAGGACAGTCTGGTATAATACAGCGAGAGAGACCAGCCTGGTATAAAACAGCTAGAGAGACCAGCCTGGTATAATACAGCTAGAGAGGCCAACTTGGTATAAAACCACTAAAGAGACCAGCCTAGTATAATCCAGCCAGACCAGCATGGTATAATACAACAGGAGAGACCAGCCTGGTATAATAAAGCTAGAGAGACCAACCTGGTATAATAGAACTAGAGAGACCAGCCTGGTATAATACAGCTAGAGTCCAGCCTGGTATAAATACAGCTAGAGAGACCAGCCTGGTATAATACAGCTAGATAGACCAGACTGGTATAATACAGCTAGAGAGACCAGACTGGTATAATATAGCTAGAGAGACCAGCCTGGTATAATACAACTGGAGAGACCAGCCTGGTATAATACAGCTAGAGATTCCATCCTGGTATAATACAACTAAAGAGACCAGCCTGGTACAATGCAGCCAGACCAGCATGGTATAATACAGATTGAGAGTCCATTCTGGTATAAATACAGCTAGAGAGACCAGTCTGTTATAATACAGCTAGAGAGACCAGACTGGTATAATACAGCTAGAGAGACCAGACTGGTATAATATAGCTAGAGAGACCAGCCTGGTATAATACAGCTTGAGAGACCAGCATGGTATAATGCAACTGGAGAGACCATTCTGGTATAATACAGCTAGAGAGGCCAGTCTGGTATAATAGAACTAGAGAGACCAGCCTTGTATAATGTAGCTTGAGAGAACAGTCTGTTATAATACAGCTAGACCAGCCTGGTAGAATACAGCTAGAGAGGCCAACTTGGTATAAAACCACTAAAGAGACCAGCCTAGTATAATCCAGCCAGACCAGCATGGTATAACACAGCGAGAGAGACCAGCCTGGTATAAAACATCAAGAGAGACCAGCCTGGTATAATACAGCTAGAGAGACCAGCCTGGTATAATAATGCAGCCAGCCCAGCATGGTATAATACAACTGGAGAGACCAGCCTGGTATAATAAAGCTAGAGAGACCAGCCTGGTATAATAGAACTAGAGAGACATGCCTTGTATAATGTAGCTTGAGAGAACAGTCTGTTATAATACAGCTAGACCAGCCTGGTAGAATACAGCTAGAGAGACCAGCCTGGTATAATACAGCTAGAGAGTCCAGCCTGGTATAAATACAGCTAGAGAGACCAGCCTGGTATAATACAGCTAGAGAGACCAGACTGGTATAATATAGCTAGAGAGACCAGCCTGGTATAATACAGCTAGAGAGACCAGCCTGGTATAATACAGCTAAAGAGACCAGCCTAGTATAATCCAGCCAGACCAGCATGGTATAATACAGCTGGAGAGACCAGCCTGGTATAATACAACTGGAGAGACCAGCCTGGTATAATACAGCTAAAGAGACCAGCCTAGTATAATCCAGCCAGACCAGCATGGTATAATACAGCTGGAGAGACCAGCCTGGTATAATACAACTGGAGAGACCAGCCTGGTATAATACAGCTAGAGATTCCAGCCTGGTATAATACAACTAAAGAGACCAGCCTCGTACAATGCAGCCCGACCAGCATGGTATAAATACAGCTAGAGAGACCAGTCTGGTATAATACAGCTAGAGAGACCAGACTGGTATAATACAGCTAGAGAGACCAGACTGGTATAATATAGCTAGAGAGACCAGCCTGGTATAATACAGCTTGAGAGACCAGCATGGTATAATACAACTGGAGAGACCAGCCTGGTATAATAAAGCTAGAGAGGACAGCCTGGTATAAAACAGCTTGAGAGACCAGCCTGGTATAATACAGCTAGAGAGACCAGCCTGGTATAATACAGCTAGAGAGAACAGACTGGTAAAATATAGCTAGAGAGGCCAGCCTGGTATAATACAGCTAGAGAGGCCAACTTGGTATAAAACCACTAAAGAGACCAGCCTGGTATAATATAGCTAGTCGAGCATGTTATAATACAGCTAGAGAGACCAGCCTGGTATAATACAGCTAAAGAGACCAGCCTTGTATATTATAGCTTGAGAGAACAGTCTGTTATAATACAGCTAGACCAGCCTGGTAGAATACAGCTAGAGAGACCAGCCTGGTATAATACAGCTAGAGAGTCCAGCCTGGTATAAATACAGCTAGAGAGACCAGCCTGGTATAATATAGCTAGAGAGACCAGCCTGGTATAATACAGCTAGAGAGACCAGCCTGGTATAATACAGCTAAAGAGACCAGCCTAGTATAATCCAGCCAGACCAGAATGGTATAATATAGCTGGAGAGACCAGCCTGGTATAATACAGCTAGAGATTCCAGCCTGGTATAATACAACTAAAGAGACCAGCCTGGTACAATGCAGCCAGACCAGCATGGTATAATACAGCTAGAGAGACCAGACTGGTATAATACAGCTAGAGAGACCAGACTGGTATAATATAGCTAGAGAGACCAGCCTGGTATAATACAGCTTGAGAGACCAGCATGGTATAATACAACTGGAGAGACCAAGCCTGGTATAATAAAGCTAGAGAGGCCAGTCTGGTATAATACAGCGAGAGAGACCAGCCTGGTATAAAACAGCTAGAGAGACCAGCCTGGTATAATACAGCTAGAGAGACCAGCCTGGTATAATACAGCGAGAGAGAACAGCCTGGTATAAAACATCAAGAGAGACCAGCCTAGTATAATACAGCTAGAGACCAGCCTAGTATAAAACATCAAGAGAGACCAGCCTGGTATAATACAGCTAGAGAGACCAGCCTGGTATAATAATGCAGCCAGACCAGCATGATATAATACAACTGGAGAGACCAGCATGGTATAATAAAGCTAGAGAGACCAGCCTGGTATAATAAAACTAGAGAGACCAGCCTTGTATAATATAGCTTGAGAGAACAGTCTGTTATAATACAGCTAGACCAGCCTGGTAGAATACAGCTAGAGAGACCAGCCTGGTATAATACAGCTAGAGAGTCCAGCCTGGTATAAATACAGCTAGAGAGACCAGCCTGGTATAATACAGCTAGATAGACAAGACTGGTATAATACAGCTAGAGAGACCAGACTGGTATAATATAGCTAGAGAGACCAGCATGGTATAATACAGCTTGAGAGTCCAGCCTGGTATAAATACAGCTAGAGAGACCAGACTGGTATAATACAGCTAGAGAGACCAGACTGGTATAATATAGCTAGAGAGACAAGCCTGGTATAATACAGCTTGAGAGACCAGCATGGTATAATACAACTGGAGAGACCAGCCTGGTATAATAAAGCTAGAGAGGACAGCCTGGTATAAAACAGCTAGAGAGACCAGCCTGGTATAATAGAGCTAGAGAGACCAGCCTGGTATAATACAGCTAGAGAGAACAGACTGGTATAATATAGCTAGAGAGGTCAGCCTGGTATAATAGACTAGAGAGAACAGACTGGTATAATGTAGGTAGAGAGGCCACTCTGGTATAATACAGCTAGAGAGGCCAACTTGGTATAAAACCACTAAAGAGACCAGCCTAGTATAATCCAGCCAGACCAGCATGGTATAATACAGCGAGAGAGACCAGCCTGGTATAAAACATCAATAGAGACCAGCCTAGTATAATACAGCTAGAGAGACCAGCCTAGTATAAAACATCAATAGAGACCTGCCTGGTATAATACAGCTAGAGAGACCAGCCTGGTATAATAATGCAGCCAGACCAGCATGGTATAATACAGCTAGAGAGACCAGCCTAGTATAAAACATCAAGAGAGACCTGCCTGGTATAATACAGCTAGAGAGACCAGCCTGGTATAATAATGCAGCCAGACCAGCATGGTATAATACAGCTAGAGAGACCAGCCTAGTATAAAACATCAAGAGAGACCTGCCTGGTATAATACAGCTAGAGAGACCAGCCTGGTATAATAATGCAGCCAGACCAGCATGGTATAATACAACTGGAGAGACCAGCCTGGTATAATAAAGCTAGATAGACCAGACTGGTATAATACAGCTAGAGAGACCAGCCTGGTATAATACAGCTAGATAGACCAGACTGGTATAATACAGCTAGAGAGACCAGACTGGTATAATACAGCTAGATAGACCAGACTGGTATAATACAGCTAGAGAGACCAGACTGGTATAATATAGCTTGAGAGAACAGTCTGTTATAATACAGCTAGACCAGCCTGGTAGAATACAGCTAGAGAGACCAGCCTGGTATAATACAGCTAGATAGACCAGACTGGTATAATACAGCTAGAGAGACCAGACTGGTATAATACAGCTAGAGAGACCAGCCTGGTATAATACAGCTAGAGAGACCAGCCTGGTATAATACAGCTAGAGAGACCAGCCTGGTATAATACAGCTCGAGAGAACAGACTGATATAATATAGCTAGGGAGGCCAAGCCTGGTATAATACAGCTAGAGAGGCCAACTTGGTATAAAACCACTAAAGAGACCAGCCTAGTATAATCCAGCCAGACCAGCATGGTATAATACAGCGAGAGAGACCAGCCTGGTATAAAACATCAAGAGAGACCTGCCTGGTATAATACAGCTAGAGAGACCAGCCTGGTATAATAATGCAGCCAGACCAGCATGGTATAATACAACTGGAGAGACCAGCCTAGTATAATCCAGCCAGACCAGAATGGTATAATACAGCTAGAGAGACCAGACTGGTATAATACAGCTAGAGAGACCAGACTGGTATAATATAGCTAGAGAGACCAGCCTGGTATAATACAGCTTGAGAGACCAGCATGGTATAATACAACTGGAGAGACCAGCCTGGTATAATAAAGCTAGAGAGGACAGCCTGGTATAATACAGCGAGAGAGACCAGCCTGGTATAAAACAGCTAGAGAGACCAGCCTGGTATAATACAGCTAGAGAGACCAACCTGGTATAATACAGCTAGAGAGAACAGACTGGTATAATACAGCTAAAGAGACCAGCCTAGTATAATCCAGCCAGACCAGAATGGTATAATACAGCTGGAGAGACCAGCCTGGTATAATACAACTGGATAGACCAGCCTGGTATAATACAGCTAGAGATTCCAGCCTGGTATAATACAACTAAAGAGACCAGCCTGGTACAATGCAGCCAGACCAGCATGGTATAATACAGCTTTAGAGTCCAGCCTGGTATAAATACAGCTAGAGAGACCAGTCTGGTATAATACAGCTAGAGAGACCAGACTGGTATAATACAGCTAGATAGACCAGACTGGTATAATATAGCTAGAGAGACCAGCCTGGTATAATACAGCTAGAGAGACCAGCCTGGTATAAATACAGCTAGAGAGACCAGTCTGGTATAATACAGCTAGAGAGACCAGACTGGTATAATACAGCTAGAGAGACCAGACTGGTATAATATAGCTAGAGAGACCAGCCTGGTATAATACAGCTTGAGAGACCAGCATGGTATAATACAACTGGAGAGACCAGCCTGGTATAATAAAGCTAGAGAGGACAGCCTGGTATAATACAGCGAGAGAGACCAGCCTGGTATAAAACAGCTAGAGAGACCAGCCTGGTATAATACAGCTAGAGAGACCAACCTGGTATAATACAGCTAGAGAGAACAGACTGGTATAATACAGCTAAAGAGACCAGCCTAGTATAATCCAGCCAGACCAGAATGGTATAATACAGCTGGAGAGACCAGCCTGGTATAATACAACTGGATAGACCAGCCTGGTATAATACAGCTAGAGATTCCAGCCTGGTATAATACAACTAAAGAGACCAGCCTGGTACAATGCAGCCAGACCAGCATGGTATAATACAGCTTTAGAGTCCAGCCTGGTATAAATACAGCTAGAGAGACCAGTCTGGTATAATACAGCTAGAGAGACCAGACTGGTATAATACAGCTAGATAGACCAGACTGGTATAATATAGCTAGAGAGACCAGCCTGGTATAATACAGCTAGAGAGACCAGCCTGGTATAAATACAGCTAGAGAGACCAGTCTGGTATAATACAGCTAGAGAGACCAGACTGGTATAATACAGCTAGAGAGACCAGACTGGTATAATATAGCTAGAGAGACCAGCCTGGTATAATACAGCTTGAGAGACCAGCATGGTATAATACAACTGGAGAGACCAGCCTGGTATAATAAAGCTAGAGAGGCCAGCCTGGTATAATACAGCTAGAGAGACCAGGCTGGTATAATACAGCTAGAGAGACCAGCCTAGTATAATACAGCGAGAGAGACTAGCCTGGATAAAACATCAAGAGAGACCAGCCTGGTATAATACAGCTAGAGAGACCAGCCTGGTATAATAATGCAGCCAGACCAGCATGGTATAATACAGCTGGAGAGACCAGCCTGGTATAATAATGCAGCCAGACCAGCATGGTATAATACATCTGGAGAGACCAGCATGGTATAATACAACTGGAGAGACCAGCCTGGTATAATAAAGCTAGAGAGACCAGCCTGGTATAATAATGCAGCCAGACCAGCCTGGTATAATACAGCTAGATAGACCAGACTGGTATAATACAGCTAGAGAGACCAGTCTGGTATAATATAGCTAGAGAGACCAGCCTGGTATAATACAGCTAGAGAGACCAGCCTGGTATAATACAGCTAAAGAGACCAGCCTAGTATAATCCAGCCAGACCAGCATGGTATAATACAGCTGGAGAGACCAGCCTGGTATAATACAACTGGAGAGACCAGCCTGGTATAATACAGCTAGAGATTCCATCCTGGTATAATACAACTAAAGAGACCAGCCTGGTACAATGCAGCCAGACCAGCATGGTATAATACAGCTTGAGAGTCCAGCCTGGTATAAATACAGCTAGAGAGACCAGACTGGTATAATACAGCGAGAGAGACCAGACTGGTATAATATAGCTAGAGATGCCAGCCTGGTATAATACAGCTTGAGAGACCAGCATGGTATAATACAACTGGAGAGACCAGCCTGGTATAATAAAGCTAGAAAGGACAGCCTGGTATAATACAGCGAGAGAGACCAGCCTGGTATAAAACAGCTAGAGAGACCAGCCTGGTATAATACAGCTAGAGAGAACAGACTGGTATAATATAGCTAGAGAGGCCAGCCTGGTATAATACAGCTAGAGAGGCCAACTTGGTATAAAACCACTAAAGAGACCAGCCTGGTATAATATAGCTAGTCGAGCATGTTATAATACAGCTAGAGAAACCAGCCTGGTATAATACAGCTAGAGAGACCAGCCTAGTATAATACAGCGAGAGAGACCAGCCTGGATAAAACATCAAGAGAGACCAGCCTGGTATAATACAGCTAGAGAGACCAGCCTGGTATAATAATGCAGCCAGACCAGCATGGTATAATACAGCTGGAGAGACCAGCATGGTATAATACAACTGGAGAGACCAGCCTGGTATAATAAAGCTAGAGAGGCCAGCCTGGTATAATACAGCGAGAGAGACCAGCCTGGTATAATACAGGTAGAGAGGCCAACTTGGTATAAAACCACTAAAGAGACCAGCCTGGTATAATATAGCTAGTCGAGCATGTTATAATACAGCTAGAGAGACCAGCCTGGTATAATACAGCTAGAGAGACCAGCCTAGTATAATACAGCGAGAGAGACCAGCCTGGTATAAAACATCAAGAGAGACCAGCCTGGTATAATAATGCAGCCAGACCAGCATGGTATAATACATCTGGAGAGACCAGCATGGTATAATACAACTGGAGAGACCAGCCTGGTATAATAAAGCTAGAGAGACCAGCCTGGTATAATAATGCAGCCAGACCAGCATGGTATAATACATCTGGAGAGACCAGCATGGTATAATACAACTGGAGAGACCAGCCTGGTATAATAATGCAGCCAGACCAGCATGGTATAATACAACTGGAGAGACCAGCCTGGTATAATAAAGCTAGAGAGACCAGCCTGGTATAATATAGCTAGAGAGACCAGCCTGGTATAATACAGCTAGAGAGACCAGCCTGGTATAATAAAGCTAAAGAGACCAGACTGGCATAATATAGCTAGAGAGACCAGCCTGGTATAATACAGCTAGAGAGACCAGCCTGGTATAATACAGCTAAAGAGACCAGCCTAGTATAATCCAGCCAGACCAGCATGGTATAATACAGCGAGAGAGCCCAGCCTGGTATAAAACATCAAGAGAGACCAAGCCTGGTATAAAACAGCTAGAGAGACCAGCCTAGTATAAAACATCAAGAGAGACCAGCCTGGTATAATACAGCTAGAGAGACCAGCCTGGTATAATAATGCAGCCAGACCAGCATGGTATAATACAACTGGAGAGACCAGCCTGGTATAATAAAGCTAGAGAGACCAGCCTGGTATAATAGAACTAGAGAGACCAGCCTTGTATAATATAGCTTGAGAGAACAGTCTGTTATAATACAGCTAGACCAGCCTGGTAGAATACAGCTAGAGAGACCAGCCTGTTATAATACAGCTAGAAAGTCCAGCCTGGTATAAATACAGCTAGAGAGACCAGCCTGGTATAATACAGGTAGAGAGACCAGCCTGGTATAATACAGCTAGAGAGACCAGCCTGGTATAATACAGCCAGACCAGCATGGTATAATACAGCTTGAGAGACCAGCATGGTATAATACAACTGGAGAGACCAGCCTGGTATAATAAAGCTAGAGAGGGCAGCCTGGTATAATACAGCTAGAGAGACCAGCCTGGTATAATACAGGTAGAGATTCCAGCCTGGTATAATACAACTAAAGAGACCAGCCTGATATAATGCAGCCAGACCAGCATGGTATAATACAGCTTGAGAGACCAGCATGGTATAATACAACTGGAGAGACCAGCCTGGTATAATAAAGCTATAGAGGCCAGCCTGGTATAATACAGCTAGAGAGACCAGCCTGGTATAATACAGGTAGAGAGTCCAGCCTGGTATAAATACAGCTAGAGAGACCAGCCTGGTATAATACAGGTAGAGAGTCCAGCCTGGTATAAATACAGCTAGAGAGACCAGCCTGGTATAATACAGCTAGAGAGACCAGACTGGTATAATATAGCTAGAGAGTCCAGCCTGGTATAATACAGCTAGAGAGACCAGCCTGGTATAATACAGCTAAAGAGACCAGCCTAGTATAATCCAGCCAGACCAGCATGGTATAATACAGCTAGAGATTCCAGCCTGGTATAATACAACTAAAGAGACCAGCCTGGTATAATGCAGCCAGACCAGCATGGTATAATACAGCTTGAGAGACCAGCATGGTATAATACAACTGGAGAGACCAGCCTGGCATAATAAAGCTAGAGAGGCCAGCCTGGTATAATACAGCTAGAGAGACCAGCCTGGTATAATGCAGCTAGAGAGACCAGCCTAGTATAATACAGCGAGAGAGACCAGCCTGGTATAAAACATCAAGAGAGACCAGCCTGGTAGAATACAGCTAGAGAGACCAGCCTTGTATAAATACAGCTAGAGAGACCAGCCTGGTATAATACAGCTAGAGAGACCAGACTGGTATAATACAGCTAGAGAGACCAGACTGGTATAATATAGCTAGAGAGACCAGCCTGGTATAATACAGCTAGAGAGACCAGCCTGGTATAGTACAGCCAGACCAGCATGGTATAATACAGCTGGAGAGACCAGCCTGGTATAATACAACTGGAGAGACCAGCCTGGTATAATACAGCTAGAGATTCCAGCCTGGTATAATACATCTAAAGAGACCAGCCTGGTATAATGCAGCCAGACCAGCATGGTATAATACAGCTTGAGAGACCAGCATGGTATAATACAACTGGAGAGACCAGCCTTGTATAATAAAGCTAGAGAGGCCAGCCTGGTATAATACAGCTAGAGAGACCAGCCTGGTATAATACTGTTAGAGAGACCAGCCTAGTATAATACAGCGAGAGAGACCAGCCTGGTATAATACAGCTAGAGAGACCAGCCTGGTATAATAATGCAGCCAGACCAGCATGGTATAATACATCTGGAGAGACCAGCATGGTATAATACAACTGGAGAGACCAGACTGGTATAATATAGCTAGAGAGACCAGCCTAGTATAATCCAGCCAGACCAGCATGGTATAATACATCTGGAGAGACCAGCCTGGTATAATACAACTGGAGAGACCAGCCTGGTATAATACAGCTAGAGATTCCAGCCTGGTATAATACAACTAAAGAGACCAGCCTGGTATAATGCAGCCAGACCAGCATGGTATAATACAGCTTGAGAGACCAGCATGGTATAATACAACTGGAGAGACCAGCCTGGTATAATAAAGCTAGAGAGGCCAGCCTGGTATAATACAGCTAGAGAGACCAGCCTGGTATAATACAGCTTGATAGACCAGCCTAGTATAATACAGCGAGAGAGACCAGCCTGGTATAAAACATCAAGAGAGACCAGCCTGGTATAATACTGCTAGAGAGACCAGCCTGGTATAATAACTCAGCCAGACCAGCATAGTATAATACATCTGGAGAGACCAGCAAGGTATAATAAAGCTAGAGAGGCCAGCCTGGTATAAAACAGCTAGAGAGACCAGCCTGGTATAATACAGCTAGAGAGACCAGCCTGGTATAATAATGCAGCCAGACCAGTTTAGTATAATACATCTGGAGAGACCAGCAAGGTATAATAAAGCTAGAGAGGCCAGCCTGGTATAATACAGCGAGAGAGACCAGCCTGGTATAAAACAGCTAGAGAGACCAGCCTGGTATAATACAGCTAGAGAGACCAGCCTGGTATAATAGAGCTAGAGAGACCAGCCTGGTATAATACATCTAAAGAGACCAGCCTAGTATAATCCAGCCAGACCAGCATGGTATAATACAGCTGGAGAGACCAGCCTTGTATAATACAACTAGAGAGACCAGGCTGGTATTATACAGCTAGAGAGACCTGCCTGTTTTAATACAGCTAGATAGACCAGCCTGGTATAATACAGCTAGAGATACCAGTCTAGTATAATACAGCTAGAGAGACCAGCCTGGTATAATACAGCTAGAGAGTCCAGCCTGGTATAATACAGCTGGAGAGACCAGCCTGGTATAATACAACTGGAGAGACCAGCCTGTTATAATAAAGCTAGAGAGGCCAGCCTGGTAAAATATAGCTTGAGAGAACAGCCTTTTATAATACAGCTAAAGAGACCAGCCTGGTATAATAGAACTAGAGAAACCAGCCTTGTATAATATGGCTTGAGAGAACAGTCTGTTATAATACAGCTAGACCAGCCTGGTAGAAGACAGCTAGAGAGACCAGCCTGGTATAATACAGCTAGAGAGTCCAGACTGGTATAAATACAGCTAGAGAGACCAGCCTGGTATAATACAACTAAAGAGACCAGCCTAGAATAATACAGCCAGACCAGCATGGTATAATACAGCTGGAGAGACCAGCCTGGGATTATAAAGCTAGAGAGGCCAGCCTGGAATAATACAGTGAGAGAGACCAGCCTTGTATAATACAGCTAGAGAGACCAGACTGGTATAATATAGCTAGAGAGAACAGCCTGGTATAATACAGCTAGAGAGACCAGACTGGTATAATATAGCTAGAGAGACCAGACTGGTATAATATAGCTAGAGAGGCCAGCCTGGTATAATACAACTAAAGAGACCAGCCTGGTATAATACAGCTAGAGAGACCAGCCTGGTATAATACAGCTAGAGAGACCAGCCTGGTATAATACAGCTAGAGACACCAGCCTGGTATAATACAGCTAAAGAGACCAGCCTGGTATAATACAGCTAAAGAGACTAGCCTATAATAATACAGCCAGACCAGCATGGTATAATATAGCTGGAGAGACCAGTCTGGTATAATACAACTGGACAGACCAGCCTGGTATAATAATGCAGCCAGACCAGCATGGTATAATACAGCTGGAGAGACCAGCATGGTATAACACAACTGGAGAGACCAGCCTGGGATTATAAAGCTAGAGAGGCCAGCCTGGAATAATACAGCGAGAGAGACCAGACTGGTATAATATAGCTAGAGAGGCCAGACTGGTATAATATAGCTAGAGAGGCCAGCCTGGTATAATACAACTAAAGAGAACAGCCTGGTATAATACAGCTAGAGAGACCAGCCTGGCATAATACAGCTAGAGAGACCAGCCTGGTATAATACAGCTAGAGAGACCAGACTGGTATAATATAGCTAGAGAGAACAGCCTGGTATAATACAGCTAGAGAGACCAGACTGGTATAATATAGCTAGAGAGACCAGACTGGTATAATATAGCTAGAGAGGCCAGCCTGGTATAATACAACTAAAGAGACCAGCCTGGTATAATACAGCTAGAGAGACCAGCCTGGTATAATACAGCTAGAGAGACCAGACTGGTATAATATAGCTAGAGAGGCCAGCCTGGTATAATACAACTAAAGAGACCAGCCTGGTATAATACAGCTAGAGAGACCAGCCTTGTATAAATACAGCTAGAGAGACCAGCCTGGTATAATACAGCTAGAGAGACCAGACTGGTATAATACAGCTAGAGAGACCAGACTGGTATAATATAGCTAGAGAGACCAGCCTGGTATAATACAGCTAGAGAGACCAGCCTGGTATAGTACAGCTAAAGAGACCAGCCTAGTATAATCCAGCCAGACCAGCATGGTATAATACAGCTGGAGAGACCAGCCTGGTATAATACAACTGGAGAGACCAGCCTGGTATAATACAGCTAGAGATTCCAGCCTGGTATAATACATCTAAAGAGACCAGCCTGGTATAATGCAGCCAGACCAGCATGGTATAATACAGCTTGAGAGACCAGCATGGTATAATACAACTGGAGAGACCAGCCTTGTATAATAAAGCTAGAGAGGCCAGCCTGGTATAATACAGCTAGAGAGACCAGCCTGGTATAATACTGCTAGAGAGACCAGCCTAGTATAATACAGCGAGAGAGACCAGCCTGGTATAATACAGCTAGAGAGACCAGCCTGGTATAATAATGCAGCCAGACCAGCATGGTATAATACATCTGGAGAGACCAGCATGGTATAATACAACTGGAGAGACCAGACTGGTATAATATAGCTAGAGAGACCAGCCTAGTATAATCCAGCCAGACCAGCATGGTATAATACATCTGGAGAGACCAGCCTGGTATAATACAACTGGAGAGACCAGCCTGGTATAATACAGCTAGAGATTCCAGCCTGGTACAATACAACTAAAGAGACCAGCCTGGTATAATGCAGCCAGACCAGCATGGTATAATACAGCTTGAGAGACCAGCATGGTATAATACAACTGGAGAGACCAGCCTGGTATAATAAAGCTAGAGAGGCCAGCCTGGTATAATACAGCTAGAGAGACCAGCCTGGTATAATACAGCTTGATAGACCAGCCTAGTATAATACAGCGAGAGAGACCAGCCTGGTATAAAACATCAAGCGAGACCAGCCTGGTATAATACTGCTAGAGAGACCAGCCTGGTATAATAACGCAGCCAGACCAGCATAGTATAATACATCTGGAGAGACCAGCAAGGTATAATAAAGCTAGAGAGGCCAGCCTGGTATAAAACAGCTAGAGAGACCAGCCTGGTATAATACAGCTAGAGAGACCAGCCTGGTATAATAATGCAGCCAGACCAGTTTAGTATAATACATCTGGAGAGACCAGCAAGGTATAATAAAGCTAGAGAAGCCAGCCTGGTATAATACAGCGAGAGAGACCAGCCTGGTATAAAACAGCTAGAGAGACCAGCCTGGTATAATACAGCTAGAGAGACCAGCCTGGTATAATAGAGCTAGAGAGACCAGCCTGGTATAATACATCTAAAGAGACCAGCCTAGTATAATCCAGCCAGACCAGCATGGTATAATACAGCTGGAGAGACCAGCCTTGTATAATACAACTAGAGAGACCAGGCTGGTATTATACAGCTAGAGAGACCTGCCTGTTTTAATACAGCTAGATAGACCAGCCTGGTATAATACAGCTAGAGATACCAGTCTAGTATAATACAGCTAGAGAGACCAGCCTGGTATAATACAGCTAGAGAGTCCAGCCTGGTATAATACAGCTGGAGAGACCAGCCTGGTATAATACAACTGGAGAGACCAGCCTGTTATAATAAAGCTAGAGAGGCCAGCCTGGTAAAATATAGCTTGAGAGAACAGCCTTTTATAATACAGCTAAAGAGACCAGCCTGGTATAATAGAACTAGAGAAACCAGCCTTGTATAATAGAACTAGAGAAACCAGCCTTGTATAATATAGCTTGAGAGAACAGTCTGTTATAATACAGCCAGACCAGCATGGTATAATACAGCTGGAGAGACCAGCCTGGGATTATAAAGCTAGAGAGGCCAGCCTGGAATAATACAGTGAGAGAGACCAGCCTGGTATAATACAGCTAGAGAGACCAGCCTGGTATAATACAGCTAGAGAGACCAGACTGGTATAATACAGCTAGAGAGAACAGCCTGGTATAATGCAGCTAGAGAGACCAGACTGGTATAATATAGCTAGAGAGACCAGACTGGTATAATATAGCTAGAGAGGCCAGCCTGGTATAATACAGCCAGACCAGCATGGTATAATACAGCTGGAGAGACCATTCTGGTATAATACAACTGGACAGACCAGCCTGGTATAATAATGCAGCCAGACCAGCATGGTATAATACAGCTGGAGAGACCAGCATGGTATAACACAACTGGAGAGACCAGCCTGGGATTATAAAGCTAGAGAGACCAGCCTGGTATAATACAGCGAGAGAGACCAGCCTGGTATAATACAGCTAGAGAGACCAGCCTGGTATAACACAGCTAGAGAGACCAGACTGGTATAATATAGCTAGAGAGAACAGCCTGGTATAATACAGCTAGAGAGACCAGACTGGTATAATATAGCTAGAGAGACCAGCCTGGCATAATACAGCTAGAGAGACCAGCCTGGTATAATACAGCTAGAGAGACCAGACTAGTATAATATAGCTAGAGAGAACAGCCTGGTATAATACAGCTAGAGAGACCAGCCTGGTATAATACAGCTAGAGACCAGCCTGGTATAATACAGCTTGAGAGACCAGCCTGGTATAATACAGCTAGAGAGACCAGCCTAGTATAATACAGCGAGAGAGACCAGCCTGGTATAAAACATCAAGAGAGACCAGCCTGGTATAATACAGCTAGAGAGACCAGCCTGGTATAATAATGCAGCCAGACCAGCATGGTATAATACATCTGGAGAGACCAGCATGGTATAATACAACTGGAGAGACCAGCCTGGTATAATAAAGCTAGAGAGACCAGCCTGGTATAATAGAACTAGAGAGACCAGCCTTGTATAATATAGCTTGAGAGAACAGTCTGTTATAATACAGCTAGACCAGCCTGGTAGAATACAGCTAGAGAGACCAGCCTTGTATAAATACAGCTAGAGAGACCAGCCTGGTATAATACAGCTAGAGAGACCAGACTGGTATAATACAGCTAGAGAGACCAGACTGGTATAATATAGCTAGAGAGACCAGCCTGGTATAATACAGCTAGAGAGACCAGCCTGGTATAGTACAGCTAAAGAGACCAGCCTAGTATAATCCAGCCAGACCAGCATGGTATAATACAGCTGGAGAGACCAGCCTGGTATAATACAACTGGAGAGACCAGCCTGGTATAATACAGCTAGAGATTCCAGCCTGGTATAATACATCTAAAGAGACCAGCCTGGTATAATGCAGCCAGACCAGCATGGTATAATACAGCTTGAGAGACCAGCATGGTATAATACAACTGGAGAGACCAGCCCTGTATAATAAAGCTAGAGAGGCCAGCCTGGTATAATACAGCTAGAGAGACCAGCCTGGTATAATACTGCTAGAGAGACCAGCCTAGTATAATACAGCTAGAGAGACCAGCCTGGTATAATACAGCTAGAGAGACCAGCCTGGTATAATACAGCTAGAGAGACCAGCCTGGTATAATGCAGCTAGAGAGACCAGCCTAGTATAATACAGCGAGAGAGACCAGCCTGGTATAAAACATCAAGAGAGACCAGCCTGGTATAATACAGCTAGAGAGACCAGCCTGGTATAATAATGCAGCCAGACCAGCATGGTATAATACATCTGGAGAGACCAGCATGGTATAATACAACTGGAGAGACCAGCCTGGTATAATAAAGCTAGAGAGACCAGCCTGGT
The DNA here is from genome assembly GCF_057628025.1 of Oncorhynchus mykiss. Lineage (NCBI taxonomy): Eukaryota > Metazoa > Chordata > Actinopteri > Salmoniformes > Salmonidae > Oncorhynchus > Oncorhynchus mykiss. Next base: position 2,917,925 of record NC_143036.1, read on the forward strand.
ATAATAGAACTAGAGAGACCAGCCTTGTATAATATAGCTTGAGAGAACAGTCTGTTATAATACAGCTAGACCAGCCTGGTAGAATACAGCTAGAGAGACCAGCCTTGTATAAATACAGCTAGAGAGACCAGCCTGGTATAATACAGCTAGAGAGACCAGACTGGTATAATACAGCTAGAGAGACCAGACTGGTATAATATAGCTAGAGAGACCAGCCTGGTATAATACAGCTAGAGAGACCAGCCTGGTATAGTACAGCTAAAGAGACCAGCCTAGTATAATCCAGCCAGACCAGCATGGTATAATACAGCTGGAGAGACCAGCCTGGTATAATATAACTGGAGAGACCAGCCTGGTATAATACAGCTAGAGATTCCAGCCTGGTATAATACATCTAAAGAGACCAGCCTGGTATAATGCATCCAGACCAGCATGGTATAATACAGCTTGAGAGACCAGCATGGTATAATACAACTGGAGAGGCCAGCCTGGTATAATACAGATAGAGAGACCAGCCTGGTATAATACTGCTAGAGAGACCAGCCTAGTATAATACAGCGAGAGAGACCAGCCTGGTATAATACAGCTAGAGAGACCAGCCTGGTATAATAATGCAGCCAGACCAGCATGGTATAATACATCTGGAGAGACCAGACTGGTATAATATAGCTAGAGAGACCAGCCTAGTATAATCCAGCCAGACCAGCATGGTATAATACATCTGGAGAGACCAGCCTGGTATAATACAACTGGAGAGACCAGCCTGGTATAATACAGCTAGAGATTCCAGCCTGGTATAATACAACTAAAGAGACCAGCCTGGTATAATGCAGCCAGACCAGCATGGTATAATACAGCTTGAGAGACCAGCATGGTATAATACAACTGGAGAGACCAGCCTGGTATAATAAAGCTAGAGAGGCCAGCCTGGTATAATACAGCTAGAGAGACCAGCCTGGTATAATACAGCTTGATAGACCAGCCTAGTATAATACAGCGAGAGAGACCAGCCTGGTATAAAACATCAAGAGAGACCAGCCTGGTATAATACTGCTAGAGAGACCAGCCTGGTATAATAACGCAGCCAGACCAGCATAGTATAATACATCTGGAGAGACCAGCAAGGTATAATAAAGCTAGAGAGGCCAGCCTGGTATAAAACAGCTAGAGAGACAAGCCTGGTATAATACAGCTAGAGAGACCAGCCTGGTATAATAATGCAGCCAGACCAGTTTAGTATAATACATCTGGAGAGACCAGCAAGGTATAATAAAGCTAGAGAGGCCAGCCTGGTATAATACAGCGAGAGAGACCAGCCTGGTATAAAACAGCTAGAGAGACCAGCCTGGTATAATACAGCTAGAGAGACCAGCCTGGTATAATAGAGCTAGAGAGACCAGCCTGGTATAATACATCTAAAGAGACCAGCCTAGTATAATCCAGCCAGACCAGCCTGGTATAATACAGCTAGAGATACCAGTCTAGTATAATACAGCTAGAGAGACCAGCCTGGTATAATACAGCTAGAGAGTCCAGCCTGGTATAATACAGCTGGAGAGACCAGCCTGGTATAATACAACTGGAGAGACCAGCCTGTTATAATAAAGCTAGAGAGGCCAGCCTGGTAAAATATAGCTTGAGAGAACAGCCTTTTATAATACAGCTAAAGAGACCAGACTGGTATAATAGAACTAGAGAAACCAGCCTTGTATAATATGGCTTGAGAGAACAGTCTGTTATAATACAGCTAGACCAGCCTGGTAGAAGACAGCTAGAGAGACCAGCCTGGTATAATACAGCTAGAGAGTCCAGACTGGTATAAATACAGCTAGAGAGACCAGCCTGGTATAATACAACTAAAGAGACCAGCCTAGAATAATACAGCCAGACCAGCATGGTATAATACAGCTGGAGAGACCAGCCTGGGATTATAAAGCTAGAGAGGCCAGCCTGGAATAATACAGTGAGAGAGACCAGCCTTGTATAATACAGCTAGAGAGACCAGCCTGGTATAATACAGCTAGAGAGACCAGACTGGTATAATATAGCTAGAGAGAACAACCTGGTATAATACAGCTAGAGAGACCAGACTGGTATAATATAGCTAGAGAGACCAGACTGGTATAATATAGCTAGAGAGGCCAGCCTGGTATAATACAACTAAAGAGACCAGCCTGGTATAATACAGCTAGAGAGACCAGCCTGGTATAATACAGCTAGAGAGACCAGCCTGGTATAATACAGCTAGAGACACCAGCCTGGTATAATACAGCTAAAGAGACCAGCCTGGTATAATACAGCTAAAGAGACTAGCCTATAATAATACAGCCAGACCAGCATGGTATAATACAGCTGGAGAGACCAGTCTGGTATAATACAACTGGACAGACCAGCCTGGTATAATAATGCAGCCAGACCAGCATGGTATAATACAGCTGGAGAGACCAGCATGGTATAACACAACTGGAGAGACCAGCCTGGGATTATAAAGCTAGAGAGGCCAGCCTGGAATAATACAGCGAGAGAGACCAGACTGGTATAATATAGCTAGAGAGGCCAGACTGGTATAATATAGCTAGAGAGGCCAGCCTGGTATAATACAACTAAAGAGAACAGCCTGGTATAATACAGCTAGAGAGACCAGCCTGGCATAATACAGCTAGAGAGACCAGCCTGGTATAATATAGCTAGAGAGACCAGCCTGGTATAATACAGCTAGAGAGACCAGCCTGGTATAATACAGCTAGAGAGACCAGACTGGTATAATATAGCTAGAGAGGCCAGCCTGGTATAATACAACTAAAGAGACCAGCCTGGTATAATACAGCTAGAGAGACCAGCCTTGTATAAATACAGCTAGAGAGACCAGCCTGGTATAATACAGCTAGAGAGACCAGACTGGTATAATACAGCTAGAGAGACCAGACTGGTATAATATAGCTAGAGAGACCAGCCTGGTATAATACAGCTAGAGAGACCAGCCTGGTATAGTACAGCTAAAGAGACCAGCCTAGTATAATCCAGCCAGACCAGCATGGTATAATACAGCTGGAGAGACCAGCCTGGTATAATACAACTGGAGAGACCAGCCTGGTATAATACAGCTAGAGAGACCAGCCTGGTATAATACAGCTAGAGAGACCAGCCTGGTATAATACAGCTAGAGAGACCAGACTGGTATAATATAGCTAGAGAGGCCAGCCTGGTATAATACAACTAAAGAGACCAGCCTGGTATAATACAGCTAGAGAGACCAGCCTGGTATAATACAGCTAGAGAGACCAGACTGGTATAATATAGCTAGAGAGGCCAGCCTGGTATAATACAACTAAAGAGACCAGCCTGGTATAATACAGCTAGAGAGACCAGCCTTGTATAAATACAGCTAGAGAGACCAGCCTGGTATAATACAGCTAGAGAGACCAGACTGGTATAATACAGCTAGAGAGACCAGACTGGTATAATATAGCTAGAGAGACCAGCCTGGTATAATACAGCTAGAGAGACCAGCCTGGTATAGTACAGCTAAAGAGACCAGCCTAGTATAATCCAGCCAGACCAGCATGGTATAATACAGCTGGAGAGACCAGCCTGGTATAATACAACTGGAGAGACCAGCCTGGTATAATACAGCTAGAGATTCCAGCCTGGTATAATACAGCTAAAGAGACCAGCCTGGTATAATGCAGCCAGACCAGCATGGTATAATACAGCTTGAGAGACCAGCATGGTATAATACAACTGGAGAGACCAGCCTTGTATAATAAAGCTAGAGAGGCCAGCCTGGTATAATACAGCTAGAGAGACCAGCCTGGTATAATACTGCTAGAGAGACCAGCCTAGTATAATACAGCGAGAGAGACCAGCCTGGTATAATACAGCTAGAGAGACCAGCCTGGTATGATAATGCAGCCAGACCAGCATGGTATAATACATCTGGAGAGACCAGCATGGTATAATACAACTGGAGAGACCAGACTGGTATAATATAGCTAGAGAGACCAGCCTAGTATAATCCAGCCAGACCAGCATGGTATAATACATCTGGAGAGACCAGCCTGGTATAATACAACTGGAGAGACCAGCCTGGTATAATACAGCTAGAGATTCCAGCCTGGTGTAATACAACTAAAGAGACCAGCCTGGTATAATGCAGCCAGACCAGCATGGTATAATACAGCTTGAGAGACCAGCATGGTATAATACAACTGGAGAGACCAGCCTGGTATAATAAAGCTAGAGAGGCCAGCCTGGTATAATACAGCTAGAGAGACCAGCCTGGTATAATACAGCTTGATAGACCAGCCTAGTATAATACAGCGAGAGAGACCAGCCTGGTATAAAACATCAAGAGAGACCAGCCTGGTATAATACTGCTAGAGAGACCAGCCTGGTATAATAACGCAGCCAGACCAGCATAGTATAATACATCTGGAGAGACCAGCAAGGTATAATAAAGCTAGAGAGGCCAGCCTGGTATAAAACAGCTAGAGAGACCAGCCTGGTATAATACAGCTAGAGAGACCAGCCTGGTATAATAATGCAGCCAGACCAGTTTAGTATAATACATCTGGAGAGACCAGCAAGGTATAATAAAGCTAGAGAAGCCAGCCTGGTATAATACAGCGAGAGAGACCAGCCTGGTATAAAACAGCTAGAGAGACCAGCCTGGTATAATACAGCTAGAGAGACCAGCCTGGTATAATAGAGCTAGAGAGACCAGCCTGGTATAATACATCTAAAGAGACCAGCCTAGTATAATCCAGCCAGACCAGCATGGTATAATACAGCTGGAGAGACCAGCCTTGTATAATACAACTAGAGAGACCAGGCTGGTATTATACAGCTAGAGAGACCTGCCTGTTTTAATACAGCTAGATAGACCAGCCTGGTATAATACAGCTAGAGATACCAGTCTAGTATAATACAGCTAGAGAGACCAGCCTGGTATAATACAGCTAGAGAGTCCAGCCTGGTATAATACAGCTGGAGAGACCAGCCTGGTATAATACAACTGGAGAGACCAGCCTGTTATAATAAAGCTAGAGAGGCCAGCCTGGTAAAATATAGCTTGAGAGAACAGCCTTTTATAATACAGCTAAAGAGACCAGCCTGGTATAATACAACTGGAGAGACCAGCCTGTTATAATAAAGCTAGAGAGGCCAGCCTGGTAAAATATAGCTTGAGAGAACAGCCTGGTATAATACAGCTAGAGAGACCAGACTGGTATAATATAGCTAGAGAGACCAGACTGGTATAATATAGCTAGAGAGGCCAGCCTGGTATAATACAACTAAAGAGACCAGCCTGGTATAATACAGCTAGAGAGACCAGCCTGGCATAATACAGCTAGAGAGACCAGCCTGGTATAATACAGCTAGAGAGACCAGACTAGTATAATATAGCTAGAGAGAACAGCGTGGTATAATACAGCTGGAGAGACCAGCCTTGTATAATACAACTAGAGAGAACAGCCTGGTATAATACAGCTAGAGAGACCAGCCTGGTATAATACAACTGGAGAGACCAGCCTGTTATAATAAAGCTAGAGAGGCCAGCCTGGTAAAATATAGCTTGAGAGAACAGCCTTTTATAATACAGCTAAAGAGACCAGCCTGGTATAATAGAACTAGAGAAACCAGCCTTGTATAATAGAACTAGAGAAACCAGCCTTGTATAATATAGCTTTAGAGAACAGTCTGTTATAATACAGCCAGACCAGCATGGTATAATACAGCTGGAGAGACCAGCCTGGGATTATAAAGCTAGAGAGGCCAGCCTGGAATAATACAGTGAGAGAGACCAGCCTGGTATAATACAGCTAGAGAGACCAGCCTGGTATAATACAGCTAGAGAGACCAGACTGGTATAATACAGCTAGAGAGAACAGCCTGGTATAATACAGCTAGAGAGACCAGACTGGTATAATATAGCTAGAGAGACCAGACTGGTATAATATAGCTAGAGAGGCCAGCCTGGTATAATACAGCCAGACCAGCATGGTATAATACAGCTGGAGAGACCATTCTGGTATAATACAACTGGACAGACCAGCCTGGTATAATAATGCAGCCAGACCAGCATGGTATAATACAGCTGGAGAGACCAGCATGGTATAACACAACTGGAGAGACCAGCCTGGGATTATAAAGCTAGAGAGGCCAGCCTAGAATAATACAGCTTGAGAGACCAGCCTGGTATAATACAGCGAGTGAGACCAGCCTGGTATAATACAGCTAGAGAGACCAGCCTGGTATAACACAGCTAGAGAGACCAGACTGGTATAATATAGCTAGAGAGAACAGCCTGGTATAATACAGCTAGAGAGACCAGACTGGTATAATATAGCTAGAGAGACCAGACTGGTATAATATAGCTAGAGAGGCCAGCCTGGTATAATACAACTAAAGAGACCAGCCTGGTATAATACAGCTAGAGAGACCAGCCTGGCATAATACAGCTAGAGAGACCAGCCTGGTATAATACAGCTAGAGAGACCAGACTAGTATAATATAGCTAGAGAGAACAGCCTGGTATAATACAGCTAGAGAGACCAGACTGGTATAATACAGCTAGAGAGACCAGACTGGTATAATACAGCTAGAGAGACCAGCCTGGTATAATACAGCTAGAGAGACCAGCCTGGTATAATACATCTAAAGAGACCAGCCTAGTGTAATCCAGCCAGAACAGCGTGGTATAATACAGCTGGAGACCAGCCTTGTATAATACAACTAGAGAGAACAGCCTGGTATAATACAGCTAGAGAGACCAGCCTGGTATAATACATCTAAAGAGACCAGCCTAGTATAATCCAGCCAGAACAGCGTGGTATAATACAGCTGGAGAGACCTGCCTTGTATAATACCGCTAGAGAGACCAGCCTGGTATAATACAGCTAGAGAGACCAGCCTGGTATAACAGCTAGAGAGACCAGCCTTGTATAATACAGCTAGAGAGACCAGCCTGGTATAATACAGCTAAAGAGACCAGCCTAGAATAATACAGCCAGACCAGCATGGTATAATACAGCTGGAGAGACCAGTCTGGTATAATACAACTAGAGAGACCAGCCTGGTATAATAATGCAGCCAGACCAGCATGGTATAATACAGCTGGAGAGACCAGCATGGTATAACACAACTGGAGAGACCAGGCTGGGATTATAAAGCTAGAGAGGCCAGCCTGGAATAATACAGCGAGAGAGACCAGCCTGGTATAATACAGCTAGAGAGACCAGCCTGGTATAATACAGCTAGAGAGACCAGCCTGGTATAATACAGCTAGAGAGACCAGACTGGTATAATATAGCTGGAGAGACCAGCATGGTATAACACAACTGGAGAGACCAGGCTGGGATTATAAAGCTAGAGAGGCCAGCCTGGAATAATACAGCGAGAGAGAACAGCCTGGTATAATACAGCTAGAGAGACCAGCCTGGTATAATACAGCTAGAGAGACCAGACTGGTATAATATAGCTAGAGAGGCCTGCCTGGTATAATACAACTAAAGAGACCAGCCTGGTATAATACAGCTAGAGAGACCAGACTGGTATAATATAGCTAGAGAGAACAGCCTGGTATAATACAGCTAGAGAGACCAGACTGGTATAATATAGTTAGAGAGACCAGACTGGTATAATATAGCTAGAGAGGCCAGCCTGGTATAATACAACTAAAGAGACCAGCCTGGTATAATACAGCTAGAGAGACCAGACTGGTATAATATATTTAGAGAGAACAGCCTGGTGTAATACAGCTAGAGAGACCAGACTGGTATAATATAGTTAGAGAGACCAGACTGGTATAATACAGCTAGAGAGACCAGCCTGGTATAATACAGCTAGTCCAGCATGTTATAATACACCTCGAGAGACCAGCCTTGTATAATACAGCTCGAGAGACCAGCCTGGTATAATGCAGCTAGAGTGACCAGCCTTGAATAATATATATTGAGAGAACAGCCTGTTATAATACAGCTAGACCAGCCTGGTAGAATACAGCTAGAGAGGCCAGCCTGGTATAATACAACTAGATAGACCAGCATGGTACAATACAGCTGGAGAGACCAGCATGGTATAATACAGCTAGAGAGACCAGCCTGGTATAATACAGCTAGAGCGACCAGCCCTGAATAATGTAGCTTGAGAGAACAGCCTGTTATAATACAGCTAGACGAACCTGGTAGAATACAGCTAGAGAGACAAGTCTGGTATTATACAGCTAGAGAGACCAGCATGGTACAATACAGCTGGAGAGACCAGCATGGTATAATACAGCTAGAGAGACCAGCCTTGTATAATAGAACTAGAGAGACCAGCCTGGTATAATACAGCTAGAGAGACCAGCCTGGTATAACAGCTAGAGAGACCAGCCTTGTATAATACAGCTGGAGAGACCAGTCTGGTATAATACAACTGGAGAGACCAGCCTGTTATAATAGAACTAGAGAGACCAGCCTTTTATAATATAGATTGAGAGAACAGCCTGTTATAATACAGCTAGACCATCCTGGTAGAACACAGCTAGAGAGAACAGCCTGGTATATTACAGCTAAAGAGACCAGCCTGGTATAATAGAACTAGAAAGACCAGCCTTGTATAATATAGCTTGAGAGAACAGCCTGTTATAATACAACTAGACCAGCCTGGTAGAATACAGCTAGAGAGGCCAGCCTGGTATAATACAACTAGAGATGCCAGCCTGGTATAACAGCTAGAGAGACCAGCCTGGTATAATACACCTCGAGAGACCAGCATGGTATGATACAGCTAGAGAGACCAGCCTTGTATAATACAACTAGATAGACCAGCATGGTATAATACAGCTAGAGAGACCAGCCTTGTATAATAGAACTAGAGAGACCAGCCTGGTATAATACAGCTAGAGAGACCAGCCTGGTATAACAGCTAGAGAGACCAGCCTTGTATAATACAGCTGGAGAGACCAGTCTGGTATAATACAGCTGGAGAGACCAGTCTGGTATAATACAGCTAGAGTGACCAGCCCTGTATAATGTAGCTTGAGAGAACAGCCTGTTATAATACAGCCAGACCAGCGTGGTATAATACAGCTGGAGAGACCAGCCTTGTATAATACAACTAGAGAGACCAGCCTGGTATTATACAGCTAGATAGACCATCCTGGTATAATACAGCTAGAGAGTCCAGCCTGGTATAAATACAGGTAGAGAGTCCAGCCTGGTAGAATACAGCTAGAGATACCAGTCTAGTATAATACAGCTAGAGAGACCAGCCTGGTATAATATAGCTGGAGAGACCAGCCTGGTATAATACAACTGGAGAGACCAGCCTGTTATAATAAAGCTAGAGAGGCCAGCCTGGTATAATATAGCTTGAGAGAACAGCCTTTTATAATACAGCTAAAGAGACCAGCCTGGTATAATAGAACTAGAGAAACCAGCCTTGTATAATATAGCTTGAGAGAACAGTCTGTTACAATACAGCTAGACCAGCCTGGTAGAAGACAGCTTGAGAGACCAGCCTGGTATAATACAGCTAGAGAGTCCAGACTGGTATAAATACAGCTAGAGAGACCAGCCTGGTATAATACAGCTAAAGAGACCAGCCTAGAATAATACAGCCAGACCAGCATGGTATAATACAGCTGGAGAGACCAGTCTGGTATAATACAACTGGAGAGACCAGCCTGGTATAATAATGCAGCCAGACCAGCATGGTATAATACAGCTGGAGAGACCAGCATGGTATAACACAACTGGAGAGACCAGCCTGGGATTATAAAGCTAGAGAGGCCAGCCTGGAATAATACAGCGAGAGAGACCAGCCTAGTATAATACAGCTAGAGAGACCAGCCTGGTATAATACAGCTAGAGAGACCAGACTGGTATAATATAGCTAGAGAGAACAGCCTGGTATAATACAGCTAGAGAAACCAGACTGGTATAATATAGCTAGAGAGACCAGACTGGTATAATATAGCTAGAGAGGCCAGCCTGGTATAATACAACTAGAGAGAACAGGCTGTTATCATACAACTAGAGAGGCCAGCCTGGAATAATACAGCTAAAGAGACCAGCCTGGTATAATCCAGCCATACCAGCATGGTATAATACAGCTAGAGAAACCAGCCTGGTATAATCCAGCCAGAACAGCTTGGTATAATACAGCTGGAGAGACCAGCATTGTATAATACAACTAGAGAGACCAGCCTGGTATAATACAGCTAGAGAGACCAGCCTGGTATAACAGCTAGAGAGACCAGCCTTGTATAATACAACTAGATAGACCAGCCTGGTATAACAGCTAGAGAGATCAGCCTAGTATAATCCAGCCAGAACAGCTTGGTATAATACAGCTGGAGAGACCAGCCTGGTATAATACAACTAGAGAGACCAGCCTGGTATAATACAGCTAGAGAGACCAGCCTGGTATAACAGCTAGAGAGACCAGCCTTGTATAATACAACTAGATAGACCAGCCTGGTATAACAGCTAGAGAGATCAGCCTAGTATAATCCAGCCAGAACAGCTTGGTATAATACAGCTGGAGAGACCAGCATTGTATAATACAACTAGAGAGACCAGCCTGGTATAATACAGCTAGAGAGACCAGCCTGGTATAACAGCTAGAGAGACCAGCCTTGTATAATACAACTAGATAGACCAGCCTGGTATAACAGCTAGAGAGATCAGCCTAGTATAATACCACTAGAGAGACCAGGCTGTTATCATACAACTAGAGAGGCCAGCCTGGAATAATACAGCTAAAGAGACCAGCCTGGTATAATCCAGCCATACCAGCATGGTATAATACAGCTAGAGAGACCAGCCTGGTATTGTACAGCTAGAGAGACCAGCCTGGTATAATACAGCTAGAGAGACAAGCCTGTTATAATACACCTAGAGAGACCAGCCTGTTATAATACAGCTAGTCCAGGATGTTATAAAACAGCTAGAGAGACCAGCCTGGTATTGTACAGCTAGAGAGACCAGCCTGGTATAATACAGCTAGAGAGACCAGCCTGGTATAATACAGCTAGAGAGACCAGCCTGGTATAATCCAGCCATACCAGCATGGTATAATACAGCTAGAGAGACCAGCCTGGTATTGTACAGCTAGAGAGACCAGCCTGGTATAATACAGCTAGAGAGACAGCCTGGTATAATACAGCTAGAGAGACCAGCCTATTGTAATACAGCTAGAGAGACCAGCCTGGTATAATACAACTAGAGAGACCAGCCTGGTATTATACAGCTGGAGAGACCAGCTTTTATTAATACAGCTAGAGAGACCAGCCTGGTATAATACAGCTAGAGAGACCAGCCTGGTGTAAAACAGCTAGAGAGACCATCCTGCTATAATAAAACTGGAGAGACCATCCTGCTATAATAAAACTGGAGAGACCAGCCTGGTATAATACAGCTAGAGAGACCAGCCTTGTATAAAACAACTGGAGAGACCAGCCTGGTATAATACAACTAAATAGACCAGCCTGGTAAAATGCAGCCAGACCAGCATCGTAAAATACAGCTGGAGAGACCAGCGTGGTATAATACAACTGGAGAGACCAGCCTGGTATAATACAGCTAGAGAGACCAGCCTGGTATAATACAGCTAGAGAGACTAGCCTGGTAAATACCGCTAGAGAGGCCAGCCTGGTATAATAAAGCTAGAGAGACCAGCCTGGTATAATATTGCTAGAGAGTCCAGCCTGGTGTAATACAAGTAGAGAGACCAGCCTGTTATAATACCACTAGAGAGGCCAGCCTGGAATAATACAGCTAAAGAGACCAGCCTGGTATAATACAACTAAATAGACCAGCCTGGTAAAATGCAGCCAGACCAGCATCGTAAAATACAGCTGGAGAGACCAGCATGGTATAATACAGCTTGAGAGACCAGCATGGTATAATACAGCTTGAGAGACCAGCATGGTATAATACAGCTTGAGAGACCAGCATGGTATAATACAACTGGAGCGACCAGCCTGGTATAATAAAGCTAGAGAGGCCAGCCTGGTATTATACAGCTAGAGAGACCAGCCTGGTATAATACAGATAGAGACCAGCCTGGTATAATACAGCTAGAGAGACCAGACTGTTATAATACAGCTAGAGAGACCAGCCTGTTATAATATAGCTAGAGAGACCAGCCTGTTATAAAACAGCTAGAGAGACCGCCCTGGTATAATCCAGGCATACCAGCATTGTATAATACAGCTAGAGTGATCAGTCTGGTATAATACAGCTAGAGAGACCAGCCTGGTATAATCCAGCTCGAGAGGCCAGCCTGGTATGATACAGCTAGAGAGACCAGCCTGGTATAATATAGCTTGAGAGAACAGCCTGTTATAATACAGCTAGACCAGCCTGGTAGAATACAGCTAGACCAGCCTGGTTTAATACAGCTAGAGAGACCAGCCAGGTATAATACAGCTAGAGAGATCAGCCTAGTATAATACAGCTACCCAGCCTAGTATAATTCAGCTAGAGAGACCAGCCTGGTATAATACAGCTAGAGAGACAAGCCTGTTATAATACACCTAGAGAGACCAGCCTGGTATGATACAGCTAGTCCAGCATGTTATAATACAGCTAGAGAGACCAGCCTCGTATAATACAGAGACCAGCCTGGTATAATACAGCTAGAGAGACCAACCTGTCATAATACAGCTAGAGAGACCAGCCTGGTATAATACAGCTAGAGAGACCAGCCTGGTATAATACAGCTAGAGAGACTGGCCTGTTATAATACAGCTAGAGTACCAGCCTGGTATAAGACAGATAGAGAGACCAGCCTGGTATCATAGAGATGGGAGAGACCACTTTGGTATAATCCAGCCAGACCAGCATGGTATCATAGAGATGGGAGAGACCACTTTGGTATAATCCAGCCAGACAAGCATGGTCTAATACAGCTGGAGAGACCAGCCTGGTATAATACAACTTGAGAGACCAGCCTGGTATATTACAGCTAGAGAGGCCAGCCCGGTATAATACAACTGGAGAGACCAGCCTGGTATAATCCAGCCATACCACCATGGTAGAATACAGCTGGAGAGACCAGCCTGGTATAATACAGCTAGAGAGACCTGCCTGGTATCATACAGCTTAAGAGACCAGCCTGGTATAATACAGCTAGAGTGACCAGCCTGTTATAATACAACTAAAGAGACCAGCCTGGTATAATCCAGCCAGACCAGAATGGTATAATACAGCTGTAGCGACCAGCTTGGTATAATAAAGCTAGATAGAACAGCCTGGTATAAAACAGCTAGACCAGCCTGGTAAAATACAACTAGAGAGAACAGCCTGGTATAATGCAACTAGAGAGTCCAGTCTGGTTATAATACAGCTAGAGAGAAGAGCCTGGTATAATACAGCTAGAGAGACCAGCCTGGTATAACACAGCTAGTCCAGCCTGGTATAATATAGCTAGAGAGACCAGCCTGGTATAATACAGCCAGAGAGACCAGCCTGGTATAATACAGCTAGATAGAAGAGCCTGGTATAAAACAGCTAGACCAGCCTGGTAGAATACAACTAGAGAGACCAGCCTGGTAAAATACAACTAGAGAGAACAGCCTGGTATAATGCAACTAGAGAGACCAGTCTGGTATAATACAGCTAGAGAGACCAGTCTCCTGGTATAATATAGCTAGAGAGACCAGCCTGGTATAATACAGCTAAGCAAGCCTGGAATGAAACAGCTAGAGAGACCAGCCTGGTAGAATACAGCTCGGGAGACTAGCCTGGTATAATTCAGCTAGAGAGACCAACCTGGTATAATACAACTAGAGAGAACAGCCTGGTATAATGCAACTAGAGAGACCAGTCTGGTTATAATACAGCTAGAGAGAACAGCCTGGTATAATACAGCTAGTCCAGCCTGGTATAATACAGCTAGTCCAGCCTGGTATAATATAGCTAGAGAGAGACCAGCCTTGTATAATATAGCTAGAGAGACCAGCCTTGTATAATATAGCTAGAGAGACCAGCCTGGTATAATAAAGCCAGACCAGCATGATATAATACAGCTAGAGAGACATGCCTGGTGTAATACAGCTAGAGAGAACAGCCTAGTATGATACAGCTAGAGAGAACAGCCTGGTATAATACAGCTAGAGAGGCCAGCCTGGCATAATACAGCTAGAGAGACCAGCCTGTTAAAATACAACTAGAGAGAAGAGCCTGGTATAATACAGCTAGTCCAGCCTGGTATCATACAGCTAGTCCAGCCTGGTATAATATAGCTAGAGAGACTAGCCTTGTATAATATAGCTAGAGAGACCAGCCTGTATAATACAGCTAAGCCAGCATGGTACAATTCAGATAGAGAGACCAGCCTGGTATAATACAGCTAGATAGAAAAGCCTGGTATAAAACAGCTAGACCAGCCTCGTAGAATAAAACTAGAGAGACTAGCCTGGTATAATTCAGCTAGAGAGACCAACCTGGTATAATACAACTAGAGAGACCAGCTTGGTACAATAAAGCTAGATAGAACAGCCTGGTATAAAACAGCTAGACCAGCCTGGTAGAATACAACTAGAGAGACGAGCCTGGTAAAATACAACTAGAGAGACCAGCCTGGTATAATGCAACTAGAGAGACCAGTCTGGTTATAATACAGCTAGAGAGAAGAGCCTGGTATAATACAGCTAGTCCAGCCTGGTATAACACAGCTAGTCCAGCCTGGTATAATATAGCTAGAGAGACCAGCCTGGTATAATACAGCCAGAGAGACCAGCCTGGTATAATACAGCTAGATAGAACTGCCTGGTATAAAACAGCTTGACCAGCCTGATAGAATACGACTAGAGAGACCAGCCTGGTAAAATACAACTAGAGAGAACAGCCTGGTATAATGCAACTAGAGAGACCAGTCTGGTATAATACAGCTAGAGAGACCAGCCTCCTGGTATAATACAGCTAGAGAGACCAGCCTGGTATAATACAGCTAAGAAAGCCTGGAATGAAACAGCTAGAGAGACCAGCCTGGTATAATACAACTAGAGAGAACAGCCTGGTATAATGCAACTAGAGAGACCAGTCTGGTTATAATACAGCTAGAGAGAACAGCCTGGTATAATACAGCTAGTCCAGCCTGGTATAATACAGCTAGTAAAGCCTGGTATAATATAGCTAAAGAGACCAGCCTTGTATAATATAGCTAGAGAGACCAGCCTTGTATAATATAGCTAGAGAGACCAGCCTGGTATAATACAGCTAGAGAGAACAGCCTAGTATGATACAGCTAGAGAGAACAGCCTGGTATAATACAGCTAGAGAGGCCAGCCTGGTATAATACAGCTAGAGAGACCAGCCTGGTAAAATACAACTAGAGAGAACAGCCTGGTATAATGCAACTAGAGAGACCAGTCTGGTTATAATACAGCTAGAGAGAAGAGCCTGGTATAATACAGCTAGAGAGACCAGCCTTGTATAATATAGCTAGAGAGACCAGCCTGTATAATACAGCTAAGCCAGCATGGTACAATTCAGATAGAGAGACCAGCCTGGTATAATACAGCCAGAGAGACCAGCCTGGTATAATACAGCTAGATAGAAAAGCCTGGTATAAAACAGCTAGACCAGCCTGGTAGAATAAAACTAGAGAGACTAGCCTGGTATAATACAGCTAGAGAGACCAACCTGGTATAATGCAACTAGAGAGACCAGTCTGGTTATAATACAGCTAGAGAGAACAGCCTGGTATAATACAGCTAGTCCAGCATGGTATAATACAGCAAGTCCAGCCTGGTATAATATAGCTAGAGAGACCAGCCTTGTATAATATAGCTAGAGAGACCAGCCTGGTATAATAAAGCCAGACCAGCCTGGTATAATTCAGCTAGAGAGACCAAACTGGTATAATACAGCTAGAGAGAACAGCCTGGTATAATACAGCTAGAGAGGCCATCCTGGTATAATACAGCTAGAGAGACCAGCTTGGTATAATAAAGATAAATAGAACAGCCTGGTATAATACAACTAGAGAGACCAGCCTGGTAAAATATAGCTAGAGAGACCAGCCTTGTATAATATAGCTAGAGAGACCAGCCTGTATAATACAGCTAAGCCAGCATGGTACAATTCAGATTGAGAGACCAGCCTGGTATAATACAGCCAGACCAGCCTGGTTTAATACAGCTAGAGAGACCAGTCTGGTATAATACAGCTAGAGAGACCAGCCTGGTTTTAATACAGCTAGAGTGACCAGCCTGTTATAATACAGCTAGAGAGACCAGCCTGGTATAATACAGCTAGAGAGACAAGTCTGTTATAAAACAGCTAGAGAGACCAGCCTTGTATTATACAGCTAGAGAGAACAGACTGGTATAATGCAACTAGAGAGACCAGTCTGTTATAAAACAGCTAGAGAGACCAGCCTTGTATTATACAGCTATAGAGAACATCCTTGTATAGTACAGCTAGAGAGAACAGCCTGGTATAAAACAGCTATTCCAGCCTGTGATAATACAGCTGCAGAGACCAGCCTGTTATAGAACAGCTAGAGAGGCCAGGCTGGTATAATACAACTGGAGAGACCAGCCTCCTGGTATAATACAGCTAGAGACACCAGCCTGGTATAATACAGCTAGAGAGACCAGCCTGGTATAATACAGCTAGAGAGACCAGCCTGGTATAATACAAGTAGAGAGAAAAGCCTCGTATAATACAGCTGGAGAGAACAGCCTGGTATAATAGAGCTAGAGATAACAGCCTGGTATAATACAGCTAGAGAGACCAGCCTGTATAATACAGCCAAGCCAGCATGTTACAATACAGATAGAGAGACCAGTCTGGTATAATACAGCCAGACCAGCCTGGTATGATACAGCTAGAGAGACCAGCCTGGTATAATACAGCTAGCGAGACCAGCCTGGTATAATACAGCAAGAGAGACCAGCCTTGTATAATATAGCTAGAGAGACCAGCCTGTATAATACAGCTAAGCCAGCATGGTACAATTCAGATAGAGAGACCAGCCTGGTATAATACAGCCAGAGAGACCAGCCTGGTATAATACAGCTAGTCCAGCCTGGTATAATATAGCTAGAGAGACCAGCCTGGTATAATACAGCCAGACCAGCCTGGTTTAATACAGCTAGAGAGACCAGTCTGGTATAATACAGCTAGAGAGACCAGCCTGGTTTTAATACAGCTAGAGTGACCAGCCTGTTATAATACAGCTAGAGAGACCAGCCTGGTATAATACAGCTAGAGAGACAAGTCTGTTATAAAACAGCTAGAGAGACCAGCCTTGTATTATACAGCTAGAGAGAACAGACTGGTATAATGCAACTAGAGAGACCAGCCTTGTATTATACAGCTATAGAGAACATCCTTGTATAGTACAGCTAGAGAGAACAGCCTGGTATAAAACAGCTATTCCAGCCTGGTATAATACAGCTAGAGAGACCAGCCTGGTATAATACAGCTAGAGAGACCAGCCTGGTATAATACAGCTAGAGAGACCAGCCTGGTATAATACAAGTAGAGAGAAAAGCCTCGTATAATACAGCTGGAGAGAACAGCCTGGTATAATACAGCTAGAGATAACAGCCTGGTATAATACAGCTAGAGAGAACAGCCTCATATAATACAGCTAGAGAGAACAGCCTGGTATAATACAGCTAGAGAGGCCAGCCTGGTATAATACAGCTATAGAGACCAGCCTTGTATAATATAGCTAGAGAGACCAGCCTGTATAATACAGCCAAGCCAGCATGTTACAATACAGATAGAGAGACCAGTCTGGTATAATACAGCCAGACCAGCCTGGTATGATACAGCTAGAGAGACCAGCCTGGTATAATACAGCTAGCGAGACCAGCCTGGTATAATACAGCAAGCGAGACCAGCCTGGTATAATACAGCAAGAGAGACCAGCCTGGTATCACACAGCTAGAGAGACCAGCCTTGTTTAATACAGAATGAGAGTCCAGCCTGTTATAATACAACTAGAGAGACCAGACTGTATAATACAGCTAATCCCGCCTGGTACAATACAGATAGAGAGACAAGCCTGGTATAATACAGCTAGAGAGATAAGCCTGGAATAAAACAGCTAGAAGGACCAGCCTGGTATAATACAGCTAGAGGGACCAGCCTGGTGTAAAACAGCTAGAGGGAACAGCCTGGTATAATACAGCTAGAGAGATCAGCCTGGTATAATAGAGCCAGACCAGCCTGGTATTATACAGCTAGAGAGACCAGCCTGGTATAATACAGCTAGATAGAACAGCCTGGTATAAAACAGCTAGACCAGCCTCGTAGAATACAAATAGAGAGACCAGCCTGGTAAAATACAACTAGAGAGAACAGCCTGGTATAATGCAACTAGTCCAGTCTGGTATAATACAGCTAGTCCAGCCTGGTATAATATAGCTAGAGAGACCAGCCTTGTATAATATAGCTAGAGAGACCAGCCTGTATAATACAGCTAAGCCATCATGGTACAATACTGATAGAGAGACCAGCCTGGTATAATACAGCCAGACCAGCCTGGTATAATACAGATAGTGAGTCCAGTCTGATATTATACAACTAGAGAGACCAGTCTGGTATAATACAGCTAGAGAGACAGACCAGCCTGGTTTAATACAGCTTGAGAGACCAGCCTGTTATAATACAGCTAGAGAGACCAGCCTTGTATTATACAGCTAGAGAGAACAGCCTGGTATGATGCAACTAGAGAGACCAGTCTGGTTATAATACAGCTAGTCCAGCCTGGTATAATACAGAATGAGAGTCCAGCCTGTTATAATACAACTAGAGAGACCAGACTGTATAATACAGCTAATCCTGCCTGGTACAATACAGATAGAGAGACCAGCCTGGTATAATACAGCCAGACAAGCCTGGTATAATACAGCTAGAGAGACCAGCCTGGTATAATACAGCTAGAGAGAACAGCCTGGTATAATACAGCAAGAGAGACCAGCCTGGTATCATACAGCTAGAGAGACTAGCCTTGTTTAATACAGAATGAGAGTCCAGCCTGTTATAATACAACTAGAGAGACCAGACTGTATAATACAGCTAATCCCACCTTGTACAATACAGATAGAGAAACCAGCCTGGTATAATACAGCTAAGCAAGCCTGGAATAAAACAGCTAGAGAGACCAGCCTGGTAGAATACAGCTCGAGAGACCAGCCTGGTATAATACAGCTAGAGAGACCAGCCTGGTGTAATACAGCTAGAGAGACCAGCCTGGTATAAAACAGCTAGTCCAGCCTAATAGAATACAGCTGACCAGCCTGGTATAAAACAGCTAGAGACACCAGCCTGGTATAATACAGCTAGAGGGAACAGCCTGGTATAATACAGCTAGAGAGACCAGCCTGGCATAATACAGCCAGACAAGCCTGGTATTATACAGCTAGAGAGACCAGCCTGGTATAATACAGCTAGAGAGACCATCCTGGTATAATACAGCTAGATAGAACATCCTGGTATAAAACAGCTAGACCAGCCTCGTAGAATACAAATAGAGAGACCAGCCTGGTAAAATACAACTAGAGAGAACAGCCTGGTATAATGCAACTAGAGAGACCAGTCTGGTTATAATACAGCTAGAGAGACCAGTCTGGTTATAATACAGCTAGAGATACCAGCCTGGTATAATACAGCTAGTCCAGCCTGGTATAATATAGCTAGAGAGACCAGCCTGGTATAATATAGCTAGAGAGACCAGCCTGGTATAATACAGCCAGACCAGCCTGGAATAATACAGCTAGAGAGACCAGCCTGGTATAATACAGCTAGAGAGACCAGCCCAGTATAATACAGCAAGAGAGACCAGTCTGGTATAATACAAGTAGAGAGAACAGCCTCGTATAATACAGCTAGAGAGAACAGCCTGGTATAATACAGCTAGAGAGGCCAGCCTGGTATAATACAGCTAGAGAGACCAGCCTGGTATAATACAGCTAGAGAGACCAGCCTGGTATAATACAGCTAGAGAGACCAGCCTGGTATACTACAGCTAGAGAGACAAGCCTGGTAAAATACAGCTAGATAGACCAGCCTGGTATAATAAAGCCAGACCAGCCTGGTATTGTACAGCTAGAGAGACCATTCTGGTATAATGCCACTAGAGAGACCAGCCTAGTATTAAAAAGCTAGTCCAGCCTGGTATAATATAGCTAAAGAGACCAGCCTTGTATAATATAGCTAGAGAGACCAGCCTGGTATAATAAAGCCAGACCAGCCTGGTATTGTACAGCTAGAGAGACCAGCCTGGTATAATACAGCTAGAGAGAACAGCCTGGTATAATACAGCTAGAGAGGCCAGCCTGGTATAATACAGCTAGAGAGACCAGCTTGGTATAATAAAGATAAATAGACCAGCCTGGTATAAAACAGCTAGACCAGCCTGGTAGAATACAACTAGAGAGACCAGCCTGGTAAAATATAGCTAGAGAGACCAGCCTTGTATAATATAGCTAGAGAGACCAGCCTGTATAATACAGCTAAGCCAGCATGGTACAATTCAGATAGAGAGACCAGCCTGGTATAATACAGCCAGAGAGACCAGCCTGGTATAATACAGCTGGATAGAAAAGCCTGGTACAAAACAGCTAGACCAGCCTGGTAGAATACAACTAGAGAGACCAGCCTGGTAAAATACAACTAGAGAGAACAGCCTGGTATAATGCAACTAGAGAGACCAGTCTGGTTCTAATACAGCTAGAGAGACCAGCCTGGTATAATACAGCTAGTCCAGCCTGGTATAATACAGCTAGAGAGACCAGCCTGGTTTAATATAGCTAGAGAGACCAGCCTTGTATAATATAGCTAGAGAGACCAGCCTGGTATAATACAGCCAGACCAGCCTGGTATAATACAGCTAGAGAGACCAGCCTGGTTTAATACAGCTAGAGAGACCAGTCTGGTATAATACAGCTAGAGAGACCAGCCTGTTATAATACAGCTAGAGAGACCAGCCTGGTATAATACAGCTAGAGAGACAAGTCTGTTATAAAACAGCTAGAGAGACCAGCCTTGTATTATACAGCTATAGAGAACAGCCTTGTATAGTACAGCTAGAGAGAACAGCCTGGTATAAAACAGCTATTCCAGCCTGTGGTAATACAGCTACAGAGACGAGCCTGTTATAGAACAGCTAGAGAGGCCAGGCTGGTATAATACAACTGGAGAGACCAGCCTCCTGGTATAATACAGCTAGAGAGACCACCCTCCTAGTATAATACAGCTAGAGACACCAGCCTTGTATAATACAGCTAGAGAGACCAGCCTTGTATTATAAAGCTAGAGAGACCAGCCTGGTATAATACAGCTAGATAGAACAGGCTGGTATAAAACAGCTAGACCAGCCTCGTAGAATACAGCTAGACCAGCATGGTATAATACAGCTAGAGAGACCAGCCTGGTATAATACAGCTAAGCAAGCCAGAAATGAAACAGCTAGAGAGACCAGCCTGGTAGAATACAGCTCGAGAGACTAGCCTGGTATAATTCAGCTAGAGAGACCAGCCTGGTATAATACAGCTAGAGAGAACAGCCTCATATAATACAGCTCGAGAGACTAGCCTGGTATAATTCAGCTAGAGAGACCAGCCTGGTATAATACAGCTAGAGAGACAAGTCTGTTATAAAACAGCTAGAGAGACCAGCCTTGTATTATACAGCTATAGAGAACAGCCTTGCATAGTACAGCTAGAGAGAACAGCCTGGTATAAAACAGCTATTCCAGCCTGTGGTAATACAGCTACAGAGACGAGCCTGTTATAGAACAGCTAGAGAGGCCAGGCTGGTATAATACAGCTAGAGAGACCAGCCTGGTATAATACAGCTAGAGAGACCAGCCTGGTATAATACAGCTAGAGAGACAAGTCTGTTATAAAACAGCTAGAGAGACCAGCCTTGTATTATACAGCTATAGAGAACAGCCTTGTATAGTACAGCTAGAGAGAACAGCCTGGTATAAAACAGCTTTTCCAGCCTGTGGTAATACAGCTACAGAGACGAGCCTGTTATAGAACAGCTAGAGAGGCCAGGCTGGTATAATACAACTGGAGAGACCAGCCTCCTGGTATAATACAGCTAGAGAGACCACCCTCCTAGTATAATACAGCTAGAGACACCAGCCTTGTATAATACAGCTAGAGAGACCAGCCTTGTATTATAAAGCTAGAGAGACCAGCCTGGTATAATACAGCTAGATAGAACAGCCTGGTATAAAACAGCTAGACCAGCCTCGTAGAATACAGCTAGACCAGCCTGGTATAATACAGCTAAGCAAGCCAGAAATGAAACAGCTAGAGAGACCAGCCTGGTAGAATACAGCTCGAGAGACTAGCCTGGTATAATTCAGCTAGAGAGACCAGCCTGGTATAATACAGCTAGAAAGACCAGCCTGGTATAATACAGCTAGAGAGACCAGCCTGGTATAATACAGCTAGAGAGACCAGCCTGGTATAATACAGCTAGAGAGACCAGCCTGGTATAATACAGCTATAGAGAACAGCCTGGTATAATACAGCTATAGAGAACAGCCTCATATAATACAGCTAGAGAGAACAGCCTGGTATAATACAGCTAGAGAGGCCAGCCTGGTATAATACAGCTAGAGAGACCAGCCTTGTATAATATAGCTAGAGAGACCAGCCTGTATAATACAGCCAAGCCAGCATGGTACAATACAGATAGAGAGACCAGTCTGGTATAATACAGCCAGACCAGCCTGGTATAATACAGCTAGAGAGACCAGCCTGGTATAATACAGCTAGAGAGACCAGCCTGGTATAATACAGCAAGAGAGACCAGCCTGGTATCATACAGCTAGAGAGACCAGCCTTGTTTAATACAGAATGAGAGTCCAGCCTGTTATAATACAACTAGAGAGACCAGACTGTATAATACAGCTAATCCCACCTGGTACAATACAGATAGAGAGACCAGCCTGGTATAATACAGCTAGAGAGATAAGCCTGGAATAATACAGCTAGAGAGACCAGCCTGGTATAATACAGCTAAGCAAGCCTGGAATAAAACAGCTAGAAGGACCAGCCTGGTAGAATACAGCTCGAGAGACCAGCCTGGTATAATACAGCTAGAGGGACCAGCCTGGTGTAAAACAGCTAGAGGGAACAGCCTGGTATAATACAGCTAGAGAGACCAGCCTGGTGTAATACAGCTAGAGGGAACAGCCTGGTATAATACAGCTAGAGAGACCAGCCTGGTATAATACAGCAAGACCAGCCTGGTATTATACAGCTAGAGAGACCAGCCTGGTATAATACAGCTAGAGAGACCAGCCTGGTATAATACAGCTAGATAGAACAGCCTGGTATAAAACAGCTAGACCAGACTCGTAGAATACAAATAGAGAGACCAGCCTTGTATAATATAGCTAAGCCATCATGGTACAATACTGATAGAGAGACCAGCCTGGTATAATACAGCCAGACCAGCCTGGTATAATACAGCTAGAGAGACCAGCCTGGTATAATACAGCTAGAGAGACCAGCCTTGTATAATACAGCAAGAGAGACCAGCCTGGTATCATACAGCTAGAGAGACCAGCCTTGTTTAATACAGATAGTGAGTCCAGTCTGATATTATACAACTAGAGAGACCAGTCTGGTATAATACAGCTAGAGAGACCAGCCTGGTTTAATACAGCTTGAGAGACCAGCCTGTTATAATACAGCTAGAGAGACCAGCCTGGTATAATACAGCTAGAGACCAGCCTTGTATTATACAGCTAGAGAGAACAGCCTGATATGATGCAACTAGAGAGACCAGTCTGGTTATAATACAGCTAGTCCAGCCTGGTATAATACAGAATGAGAGTCCAGCCTGTTATAATACAACTAGAGAGACCAGACTGTATAATACAGCTAATCCCGCCTGGTACAATACAGATAGAGAGACCAGCCTGGTATAATACAGCCAGACCAGCCTGGTATAATACAGCTAGAGAGACCAGCCTGGTATAATACAGCTAGAGAGAACAGCCTGGTATAATACAGCAAGAGAGACCAGCCTGGTATCATACAGCTAGAGAGACTAGCCTTGTTTAATACAGAATGAGAGTCCAGCCTGTTATAATACAACTAGAGAGACCAGACTGTATAATACAGCTAATCCCGCCTTGTACAATACAGATAGAGAAACCAGCCTGGTATAATACAGCTAAGCAAGCCTGGAATAAAACAGCTAGAGAGACCAGCCTGGTAGAATACAGCTCGAGAGACCAGCCTGGTATAATACAGCTAGAGAGACCAGCCTGGTGTAATACAGCTAGAGAGACCAGCCTGGTATAAAACAGCTAGTCCAGCCTAATAGAATACAGCTGACCAGCCTGGTATAAAACAGCTAGAGAGTCCAGCCTGGTATAAAACAGCTAGTCCAGCCTAACAGAATACAGCTAGACCAGCCTGGTATAATACAGCTAGAGAGACCAGCCTGGTATAATACAGCTAGAGGGAACAGCCTGGTATAATACAGCTAGAGAGACCAGCCTGGTATAATACAGCCAGACCAGCCTGGTATTATACAGCTAGAGAGACCAGCCTGGTATAATACAGCTAGAGAGACCATCCTGGTATAATACAGCTAGATAGAACATCCTGGTATAAAACAGCTAGACCAGCCTCGTAGAATACAAATAGAGAGACCAGCCTGGTAAAATACAACTAGAGAGAACAGCCTGGTATAATGCAACTAGAGAGACCAGTTTTGTTATAATACAGCTAGAGAGAACAGTCTGGTTATAATACAGCTAGAGATACCAGCCTGGTATAATACAGCTAGTCCAGCCTGGTATAATATAGCTAGAGAGACCAGCCTTGTATAATACAGCTAGAGAGACCAGCCTGTATAATACAGCTAAGCCAGCATGGTACAATACAGATAGAGAGACCAGCCTGGTATAATACAGCCAGACCAGCCTGGAATAATACAGCTAGAGAGACCAGCCTTGTATAATACAGCTAGAGAGACCAGCCCAGTATAATACAGCAAGAGAGACCAGTCTGGTATAATACAAGTAGAGAGAACAGCCTCGTATAATACAGCTAGAGAGAACAGCCTGGTATAATATAGCTAGAGAGACCAGCCTAGTATTAAAAAGCTAGTCCAGCCTAATAGAATACAGCTAGTCCAGCCTGGTATAATACAGCTAGTCCAGCCTGGTATAATACAGCTAGCGAGAACAGCCTGGTATAATGCAACTAGAGAGACCAGCCTAGTATTAAACAGCTAGTCCAGCCTAATAGAATACAGCTAGACCAGCCTGGTATAATACAGCTAGAGAGACCAGCATGCTATAATACAGCTAGAGAGAACATCCTCATATAATACAGCTAGAGAGAACAGCCTGGTATAATACAGCTAGACCAGCATCGTAGAATACAAATAGAGAGACCAGCCTGGTAAAATATAGCTAGAGAGACCAGCCTTGTATAATATAGCTAGAGAGACCAGCCTGTATAATACAGCTAAGCCAGCATGGTACAATTCAGATAGAGACCAGCCTGGTATAATACAGCCAGAGAGACCAGCCTGGTATAATACAGCTAGATAGAAAAGCCTGGTACAAAACAGCTAGACCAGCCTGGTAGAATACAACTAGAGAGACCAGCCTGGTAAAATACAACTAGAGAGAACAGCCTGGTATAATGCAACTAGAGAGACCAGTCTGGTTCTAATACAGCTAGAGAGACCAGCCTGGTATAATACAGCTAGTCCAGCCTGGTATAATACAGCTAGTCCAGCCTGGTATAATATAGCTAGAGAGACCAGCCTTGTATAATATAGCTAGAGAGACCAGCCTGGTATAATACAGCCAGACCAGCCTGGTATAATACAGCTAGAGAGACCAGCCTGGTTTAATACAGCTAGAGAGACCAGCCTTGTATAATACAGCTAGAGAGACCAGCCTGGTATAATACAGCTAGAGAGACCAGCCTTGTTTAATACAGATAGTGAGTCCAGCCTGGTATTACACAACTAGAGACACCAGCCTGGTATAATACAGCTAGAGAGACAAGTCTGTTATAAAACAGCTAGAGAGACCAGCCTTGTATTATACAGCTAGAGAGAACAGACTGGTATAATGCAACTAGAGAGACCAGTCTGTTATAAAACAGCTAGAGACCAGCCTTGTATTATACAGCTATAGAGAACAGCCTTGTATAGTACAACTAGAGAGAACAGCCTGGTATAAAACAGCTATTCCAGCCTGGTATAATACAGCTACAGAGACCAGCCTGTTATAGAACAGCTAGAGAGGCCAGGCTGGTATAATACAACTGGAGAGACCAGCCTCCTGGTATAATACAGCTAGAGAGACCACCCTCCTAGTATAATACAGCTAGAGACACCAGCCTGGTATAATACAGCTAGAGAGACCAGCCTTGTATTATACAGCTAGAGAGACCAGCATGGTAAAATACAGCTAGATAGAACAGCCTGGTATAAAACAGCTAGACCAGCCTCGTAGAATACAGCTAGACCAGCCTGGTATAATACAGCTAGAGAGACCAGCCTGGTATAATACAGCTAAGCAAGCCAGAAATGAAACAGCTAGAGAGACCAGCCTGGTATAATTCAGCTAGAGAGACCAGCCTGGTATAATACAGCTAGAGAGACCAGCCTGGTATAATTCAGCTAGAGAGACCAGCCTGGTATAATACAGCTAGAGAGACCAGCCTGGTATAATACAGCTAGAGAGACCAGCCTGGTATAATACAGCAAGAGAGACCAGCCTGGTATCATACAGCTAGAGAGACCAGCCTTGTTTAATACAGAATGAGAGTCCAGCCTGTTATAATACAACTAGAGAGACCAGACTGTATAATACAGCTAATCCCGCCTGGTACAATACAGATAGAGAGACCAGCCTGGTATAATACAGCTAGAGACACCAGCCTGGTATAATACAGCTAGAGAGACCAGCCTGGTATAATACAGCAAGAGAGACCAGCCTGGTATCATACAGCTAGAGAGACCAGCCTTGTTTAATACAGCTAGAGAGACAAGCATGCTATAATACAGCTAGAGAGACCAGCCTTGTATTATACAGCTAGAGAGAACAGCCTGGTATGATGCAACTAGAGAGACCAGTCTGGTTATAATACAGCTAGTCCAGCCTGGTATAATACAGAATGAGGGTCCAGCCTGTTATAATACAACTAGAGAGACCAGCCTGGTATAATACAGATAGTGAGTCCAGTCTGATATTATACAACTAGAGAGACCAGTCTGGTATAATACAGCTAGAGAGACCAGCCTGGTTTAATACAGCTAGAGAGACCAGCCTGGTATAATACAGCTAGAGAGACCAGCCTTGTATTATACAGCTAGAGAGAACAGACTGGTATGATGCAACTAGAGAGACCAGTCTGGTTATAATACAGCTAGTCCAGCCTGGTATAATACAGAATGAGAGTCCAGCCTGTTATAATACAACTAGAGAGACCAGCCTGGTATAATACAGCAAGAGAGACCAGCCTGGTATCATACAGCTAGAGAGACCAGCCTGTTATAATACAGCTAGAGAGAACAGCCTGGTAAAATGCAACTAGAGAGACCAGTCTGGTTATAATACAGCTAGAGAGACCAGCCTGGTATAATACAACTAGTCCAGCCTGGTATAATACAGCCAGACCAGCCTGGTATAATACAGCTAGAGAGAACAGCCTGGTATAATACAGCTAGAGAGAACAGCCTGGTATAATACAGCTAGAGAGTCCAGCCTGGTATAATACAGCAAATGAGACCAATCTGGTATCATACAGCTAGAGAGACCAGCCTTGTTTAATTCAGATAGTGAGTCCAGCCTGATATTATACAACTAGAGAGACCAGTCTGGTATAATACATCTAGAGAGACCAGCCTGGTTTAATACAGCTTGAGAGACCAGCCTGTTATAATACAGCTAGAGAGACCAGCCTGGTATAATACAGCTAGAGAGACCAGCCTGGTGTAATACAGCTAGAGAGACCAGCCTGGTATAAAACAGCTAGTCCAGCCTAATAGAATACAGCTGACCAGCCTGGTATAAAACAGCTAGAGAGTCCAGCCTGGTATAAAACAGCTAGTCTAGCCTAATAGAATACAGCTAGACCAGCCTGGTATAATACAGCTAGAGAGACCAGCCTGGTATAATACAGCTAGAGGGAACAGCCTGGGATAATACAGCTAGAGAGACCAGCCTGGGATAATACAGCTAGAGAGACCAGCCTGGTATAATACAGCCAGAACAGCCTGGTATTATACAGCTAGAGAGACCAGCCTGGTATAATACAGCTACAGAGACCAGCCTGGTATAATACAGCTAGATAGAACAGCCTGGTATAAAACAGCTAGACAAGCCTGTTAATATACAGCTACAGAGACCAGCCTGTTATAAAACAGCTAGAGTGACCAGCCTCCTGGTATAATACAGCTAGAGAGACCACCCTCCTAGTATAATGCAGCTAGAGAGACCAGCCTGGTATAATACAGCCAGACCAGCCTGGTATAATACAGCTAGAGAGACCAGCCTCCTGGTATAATACAGCTAGAGAGACCATCCTTGTATATTACAGCTAGAGAGATAAGCCTGGCATAATACAGCTAGAGAGACCAGCCTGGTATAATACAGCTAAGCAAGCCTGGAATAAAACAGCTAGAGAGACCAGCCTGGTAGAGTACAGCTCGAGAGACTAGCCTGGTATAATACAGCTAGAGAGACCAGCCTGGTATAATTCAGCTAGAGAGACCAGCCTGGTATTAAACAGCTAGTCCAGACTAATAGAATACAGCTAGACCAGCCTGTTATAATACAGCTAGAAAGACCAGCCTGGTATAATACAGCTAGAGAGACCAGCCTGGTATAAAACAGCAATAGAGAGACCAGCCTGGTATAATACAGCTAGAGAGACAAGCCTGGTATAATACAGCTAGATAGAACAGCCTGGTATAAAACAGCTAAACCAGCCTGGTATAATACAGCTAGTACAGCCTGGTATAATATAGCTAGAGAGACAAGCCTGGTATAATACAGCTAGACAGAACAGCCTAGTATAAGACAGCTAGTCCAGCCTGGTATAATACAGCTAGTCCAGCCTGGTATAATACAGCTAGAGAGACCAGCCTTGTATAATACAGATAGAGAGACCAGTCTGGTATAATACAGCCACGCCAGCCTGGTATAATACAGCTAGAGAGACCAGCCTGGTATAATACAGCTAGAGAGACCAGCCTGGTATTAAAAAGCTTGTCCAGCTTAAAAGAATACAGCTAGACCAGCCTGGTATAATACAGCTAGAGAGACCAGCCTGTTATAATACAGCTAGAGAGAACAGCCTAGTATAATACAGCTAGAGACAAGCCTGGTATAATATAGCTAGAGAGACCAGCCTGGTATAATACAGCTAGATAGAACAGCCTAGTATAATACAGCTAGTCCAGCCTGGTATAATATAGCTAGAGAGACCAGCCTGGTATAATACAGCTAGAGATACCAGCCTGGTATAATACAGCAAGAGAGACCAGCCTGGTATCATACAGCTAGAGAGACCAGACTTTATAATACAGCTAAGCCCGCCTGGTACAATACAGATAGAGAGACCAGCCTGGTAGAATAAAGCTCGAGAGACCAGCCTGGTATAATACAGCTAGAGGGACCAGCCTAGTATAATACAGCAAGAGAGACCAGCCTGGTATAATACAGCCAGACCAGCCTGGTATTATACAGCTAGAGAGACCAGTAAGGTATAATACAGCAAGAGAGACCAGCCTTGTATAATACAGCTAGATAGAACAGCCTGGTATAAAACAGCTAGACCAGCCTCGTAGAATACAACTAGAGAGACCAGCCTGGTAAAATACAACTAGAGAGAACAGCCTGGTATAATGACACTAGAGAGACCAGTCTGGTTATAATACAGCTAGTCCAGCCTGGTATAATATAGATACAAGGACCAGCCTTGTATAATACAGCTAGAGAGACCATCCTTGTATATTACAGCTAGACAGATAAGTCTGGCATAATACAGCTAGAGAGACCAAGCCTGGTATAATACAGCTAAGCAAGCCTGGAATAAAACAGCTAGAGAGACCAGCCTGGTAGAATACAGCTCGAGAGACAAGCCTGGTATAATACAGCTAGAGAGACCAGCCTGGTATAATACAGCTAGAGAGACCAGCCTGGTATTAAACAGCTAGTCCAGCCTAATAGAATACAGCTAGACCAGCCTGGTATAATACAGCTAGAGAGAACAGCCTGGTATAATACAGCTAGAGAGGCCAGCTGGTAGAATATAGCTAGAGAGACCAGCCTGGTATTAAACAGCTAGTCCAGCCTAATTGAATACAGCTAGTCCAGCCTGGTATAATACAGCTAGTCCAGCCTGGTATAATATAGCTAGAGAGACCAGCCTTGTATAATATAGCTAGAGAGACCAGCCTGTATAATACAGCTAAGCCGGTATGGTACAATACAGATAGAGAGACCCGTCTGGTATAATACAGCCAGACCAGCCTGGTATAATACAGCTAGAGAGACCAGCCTGGTATTAAACAGCTAGTCCAGCCTAACAGAATACAGCTAGACAAGCCTGGTATAATACAGCTACAGAGACCAGCCTGGTATAATACAGCTAAGCTTGCCCGGAATAAAACAGCTAGAGAGACCAGTCTGGTAGAATACAGCTCGAGAGACCAGCCTGGTATAATACAGCTAGAGGGACCAGCCTGGTGTAAAACAGCTAGAGAGTCCAGCCTGGTATAAAACAGCTAGTCCAGCCTAATAGAATACAGCTAGACCAGCCTAGTATAATACAGCTAGACCAGCCTAGTATAATACAGCAAGAGAGACCAGCCTGGTATAATACAGCCAGACCAGCCTGGTATTATACAGCTAGAGAGACCAGCAAGGTATAATACAGCTAGAGAGACCAGCCTGGTATAATACAGCTAGATAGAACAGCCTGGTATAAAACAGCTAGACCAGCCTCGTAGAATACAACTAGAGAGACCAGCCTGGTAAAATACAACTAGAGAGAACAGCCTGGTATAATGCAACTAGAGAGACCAGTCTGGTTATAATACAGCTAGAGAGACCAGCCTGGTATAATACAGCTAGTCCAGCCTGGTATAATATAGCTACAGAGACCAGCCTTGTATAATACAGCTAGAGAGACCATCCTCCTGGTATAATACAGCTAAAGAGACCATCCTTGTATATTACAGCTAGAGAGATAAGCCTGGCATAATACAGCTAGAGAGACCAGCCTGGTATAATACAGCTAAGCAAGCCTGGAATAAAACAGCTAGAGAGACCAGCCTGGTAGAATACAGCTAGAGAGACCAGCCTGGTATAATACAGCTAGAGAGAACAGCCTAGTATAATACAGCTAGAGAGAACAGCCTGGTATAATACAGCTAGAGAGGCCAGCTGGTAGAATATAGCTAGAGAGACAAGCCTGGTATAATACAGCTAGATAGAACAGCCTAGTATAATACAGCTAGTCCAGCCTGGTATAATACAGCTAGTCCAGCCTGGTATAATATAGCTAGAGAGACTAGCCTTGTATAATATAGCTAGAGAGACCAGCCTGTATAATACAGCTAAGCCGGTATGGTACAATACAGATAGAGATACCCGTCTGCTAGTCCAGCCTGGTATAATACAGCTAGAGAGACCAGCCTGGTATAATACAGCTAGAGAGAACAGCCTAGTATAATACAGCTAGAGAGACAAGCCTGGTATAATACAGCTAGATAGAACAGCCTGGTATAAAACAGCTAGACCAGCCTGGTAGAATACAGCTAGTCCAGCCTGGTATAATATAGCTAGAGAGACCAGCCTTGTATAATATAGCTAGAGAGACCAGCCTGTATAATACAGCTAAGCCAGCATAGTACAATACAGAAAGAGAGACCCGTCTGGTATAATACAGCGAGAGACCAGCCTGGTGTAATACAGCTAGAGAGACCAGCCTGGTATAATACAGCAAGAGAGACCAGCCTGGTATCATACAGCTAGAGAGACCAGCCTTGTTTAATACAGAATGAGGTTCCATTCTGTTATAATACAACTAGAGAGACCAGCCTGGTATAAAACAGCTAGAGAGACCAGCCTGGTATTAAACAGCTAGTCCAGCCTAATAGAATACAGCTAGACAAGCCTGCTATAATACAGCTAGAGAGACCAGCCTGGTATAATACAGCTAGAGAGAACAACCTAGTGTAATACAGCTAGAGAGACCAGCCTGGTATAAAACAGCTAGACCAGCCTGGTAGAATACAGCTAGTCCAGCCTGGTATAATATAGCTAGAGAGACCAGCCTGTATAATACAGCTAAGCCAGCATGGTACAATACAGAAAGAGAGACCCGTCTGGCATAATACAGCCAGACCAGCCTGGTGTAATACAGCTAGAGAGACCAGTCTGGTATAATACAGCAAGAGAGACCAGCCTGGTGTCATACAGCTAGAGAGACCAGCCTTGTTTAATACAGAATGAGGGTCCATTCTGTTATAATACAGCTAGATAGACCAGCCTGGTATAATACAGCTAGAGAGAACAGCCTGGTATAATGCAACTAGAGAGACCAGCCTAGTATTAAACAGCTAGTCCAGCCTAATAGAATACAGCTAGACCAGCCTGGTATAATACAGCTAGTCCAGCCTGGTATAATACAGCTAGCGAGAACAGCCTGGTATAATGCAACTAGAGAGACCAGCCTAGTATTAAACAGCTAGTCCAGCCTAATAGAATACAGCTAGACCAGCCTGGTATAATACAGCTAGAGAGACCAGCATGCTATAATACAGCTAGAGAGAACATCCTCATATAATACAGCTAGAGAGAACAGCCTGGTATAATACAGCTAGACCAGCATCGTAGAATACAAATAGAGAGACCAGCCTGGTAAAATATAGCTAGAGAGACCAGCCTTGTATAATATAGCTAGAGAGACCAGCCTGTATAATACAGCTAAGCCAGCATGGTACAATTCAGATAGAGACCAGCCTGGTATAATACAGCCAGAGAGACCAGCCTGGTATAATACAGCTAGATAGAAAAGCCCGGTACAAAACAGCTAGACCAGCCTGGTAGAATACAACTAGAGAGACCAGCCTGGTAAAATACAACTAGAGAGAACAGCCTGGTATAATGCAACTAGAGAGACCAGTCTGGTTCTAATACAGCTAGAGAGACCAGCCTGGTATAATACAGCTAGTCCAGCCTGGTATAATACAGCTAGTCCAGCCTGGTATAATATAGCTAGAGAGACCAGCCTTGTATAATATAGCTAGAGAGACCAGCCTGGTATAATACAGCCAGACCAGCCTGGTATAATACAGCTAGAGAGACCAGCCTGGTTTAATACAGCTAGAGAGACCAGCCTTGTATAATACAGCTAGAGAGACCAGCCTGGTATAATACAGCTAGAGAGACCAGCCTTGTTTAATACAGATAGTGAGTCCAGCCTGGTATTACACAACTAGAGAGACCAGCCTGGTATAATACAGCTAGAGAGACAAGTCTGTTATAAAACAGCTAGAGAGACCAGCCTTGTATTATACAGCTAGAGAGAACAGACTGGTATAATGCAACTAGAGAGACCAGTCTGTTATAAAACAGCTAGAGACCAGCCTTGTATTATACAGCTATAGAGAACAGCCTTGTATAGTACAACTAGAGAGAACAGCCTGGTATAAAACAGCTATTCCAGCCTGGTATAATACAGCTACAGAGACCAGCCTGTTATAGAACAGCTAGAGAGGCCAGGCTGGTATAATACAACTGGAGAGACCAGCCTCCTGGTATAATACAGCTAGAGAGACCACCCTCCTAGTATAATACAGCTAGAGACACCAGCCTGGTATAATACAGCTAGAGAGACCAGCCTTGTATTATACAGCTAGAGAGACCAGCATGGTAAAATACAGCTAGATAGAACAGCCTGGTATAAAACAGCTAGACCAGCCTCGTAGAATACAGCTAGACCAGCCTGGTATAATACAGCTAGAGAGACCAGCCTGGTATAATACAGCTAAGCAAGCCAGAAATGAAACAGCTAGAGAGACCAGCCTGGTATAATTCAGCTAGAGAGACCAGCCTGGTATAATACAGCTAGAGAGACCAGCCTGGTATAATTCAGCTAGAGAGACCAGCCTGGTATAATACAGCTAGAGAGACCAGCCTGGTATAATACAGCTAGAGAGACCAGCCTGGTATAATACAGCAAGAGAGACCAGCCTGGTATCATACAGCTAGAGAGACCAGCCTTGTTTAATACAGAATGAGAGTCCAGCCTGTTATAATACAACTAGAGAGACCAGACTGTATAATACAGCTAATCCCGCCTGGTACAATACAGATAGAGAGACCAGCCTGGTATAATACAGCTAGAGACACCAGCCTGGTATAATACAGCTAGAGAGACCAGCCTGGTATAATACAGCAAGAGAGACCAGCCTGGTATCATACAGCTAGAGAGACCAGCCTTGTTTAATACAGCTAGAGAGACAAGCATGCTATAATACAGCTAGAGAGACCAGCCTTGTATTATACAGCTAGAGAGAACAGCCTGGTATGATGCAACTAGAGAGACCAGTCCGGTTATAATACAGCTAGTCCAGCCTGGTATAATACAGAATGAGGGTCCAGCCTGTTATAATACAACTAGAGAGACCAGCCTGGTATAATACAGATAGTGAGTCCAGTCTGATATTATACAACTAGAGAGACCAGTCTGGTATAATACAGCTAGAGAGACCAGCCTGGTTTAATACAGCTAGAGAGACCAGCCTGGTATAATACAGCTAGAGAGACCAGCCTTGTATTATACAGCTAGAGAGAACAGACTGGTATGATGCAACTAGAGAGACCAGTCTGGTTATAATACAGCTAGTCCAGCCTGGTATAATACAGAATGAGAGTCCAGCCTGTTATAATACAACTAGAGAGACCAGCCTGGTATAATACAGCAAGAGAGACCAGCCTGGTATCATACAGCTAGAGATACCAGCCTGTTATAATACAGCTAGAGAGAACAGCCTGGTAAAATGCAACTAGAGAGACCAGTCTGGTTATAATACAGCTAGAGAGACCAGCCTGGTATAATACAACTAGTCCAGCCTGGTATAATACAGCCAGACCAGCCTGGTATAATACAGCTAGAGAGAACAGCCTGGTATAATACAGCTAGAGAGAACAGCCTGGTATAATACAGCTAGAGAGTCCAGCCTGGTATAATACAGCAAATGAGACCAATCTGGTATCATACAGCTAGAGAGACCAGCCTTGTTTAATTCAGATAGTGAGTCCAGCCTGATATTATACAACTAGAGAGACCAGTCTGGTATAATACATCTAGAGAGACCAGCCTGGTTTAATACAGCTTGAGAGACCAGCCTGTTATAATACAGCTAGAGAGACCAGCCTGGTATAATACAGCTAGAGAGACCAGCCTGGTGTAATACAGCTAGAGAGACCAGCCTGGTATAAAACAGCTAGTCCAGCCTAATAGAATACAGCTGACCAGCCTGGTATAAAACAGCTAGAGAGTCCAGCCTGGTATAAAACAGCTAGTCCAGCCTAATAGAATACAGCTAGACCAGCCTGGTATAATACAGCTAGAGAGACCAGCCTGGTATAATACAGCTAGAGGGAACAGCCTGGGATAATACAGCTAGAGAGACCAGCCTGGGATAATACAGCTAGAGAGACCAGCCTGGTATAATACAGCCAGAACAGCCTGGTATTATACAGCTAGAGAGACCAGCCTGGTATAATACAGCTACAGAGACCAGCCTGGTATAATACAGCTAGATAGAACAGCCTGGTATAAAACAGCTAGACAAGCCTGTTAATATACAGCTACAGAGACCAGCCTGTTATAAAACAGCTAGAGTGACCAGCCTCCTGGTATAATACAGCTAGAGAGACCACCCTCCTAGTATAATGCAGCTAGAGAGACCAGCCTGGTATAATACAGCCAGACCAGCCTGGTATAATACAGCTAGAGAGACCAGCCTCCTGGTATAATACAGCTAGAGAGACCATCCTTGTATATTACAGCTAGAGAGATAAGCCTGGCATAATACAGCTAGAGAGACCAGCCTGGTATAATACAGCTAAGCAAGCCTGGAATAAAACAGCTAGAGAGACCAGCCTGGTAGAGTACAGCTCGAGAGACTAGCCTGGTATAATACAGCTAGAGAGACCAGCCTGGTATAATTCAGCTAGAGAGACCAGCCTGGTATTAAACAGCTAGTCCAGACTAATAGAATACAGCTAGACCAGCCTGTTATAATACAGCTAGAAAGACCAGCCTGGTATAATACAGCTAGAGAGACCAGCCTGGTATAAAACAGCAATAGAGAGACCAGCCTGGTATAATACAGCTAGAGAGACAAGCCTGGTATAATACAGCTAGATAGAACAGCCTGGTATAAAACAGCTAAACCAGCCTGGTATAATACAGCTAGTACAGCCTGGTATAATATAGCTAGAGAGACAAGCCTGGTATAATACAGCTAGACAGAACAGCCTAGTATAAGACAGCTAGTCCAGCCTGGTATAATACAGCTAGTCCAGCCTGGTATAATACAGCTAGAGAGACCAGCCTTGTATAATACAGATAGAGAGACCAGTCTGGTATAATACAGCCACGCCAGCCTGGTATAATACAGCTAGAGAGACCAGCCTGGTATAATACAGCTAGAGAGACCAGCCTGGTATTAAAAAGCTTGTCCAGCTTAAAAGAATACAGCTAGACCAGCCTGGTATAATACAGCTAGAGAGACCAGCCTGTTATAATACAGCTAGAGAGAACAGCCTAGTATAATACAGCTAGAGACAAGCCTGGTATAATATAGCTAGAGAGACCAGCCTGGTATAATACAGCTAGATAGAACAGCCTAGTATAATACAGCTAGTCCAGCCTGGTATAATATAGCTAGAGAGACCAGCCTGGTATAATACAGCTAGAGATACCAGCCTGGTATAATACAGCAAGAGAGACCAGCCTGGTATCATACAGCTAGAGAGACCAGACTTTATAATACAGCTAAGCCCGCCTGGTACAATACAGATAGAGAGACCAGCCTGGTAGAATAAAGCTCGAGAGACCAGCCTGGTATAATACAGCTAGAGGGACCAGCCTAGTATAATACAGCAAGAGAGACCAGCCTGGTATAATACAGCCAGACCAGCCTGGTATTATACAGCTAGAGAGACCAGTAAGGTATAATACAGCAAGAGAGACCAGCCTTGTATAATACAGCTAGATAGAACAGCCTGGTATAAAACAGCTAGACCAGCCTCGTAGAATACAACTAGAGAGACCAGCCTGGTAAAATACAACTAGAGAGAACAGCCTGGTATAATGACATTAGAGAGACCAGTCTGGTTATAATACAGCTAGTCCAGCCTGGTATAATATAGATACAAGGACCAGCCTTGTATAATACAGCTAGAGAGACCATCCTTGTATATTACAGCTAGACAGATAAGTCTGGCATAATACAGCTAGAGAGACCAAGCCTGGTATAATACAGCTAAGCAAGCCTGGAATAAAACAGCTAGAGAGACCAGCCTGGTAGAATACAGCTAGAGAGACCAGCCTGGTATAATACAGCTAGAGAGACCAGCCTGGTATTAAACAGCTAGTCCAGCCTAATAGAATACAGCTAGACCAGCCTGGTATAATACAGCTAGAGAGAACAGCCTGGTATAATACAGCTAGAGAGGCCAGCTGGTAGAATATAGCTAGAGAGACCAGCCTGGTATTAAACAGCTAGTCCAGCCTAATTGAATACAGCTAGTCCAGCCTGGTATAATACAGCTAGTCCAGCCTGGTATAATATAGCTAGAGAGACCAGCCTTGTATAATATAGCTAGAGAGACCAGCCTGTATAATACAGCTAAGCCGGTATGGTACAATACAGATAGAGAGACCCGTCTGGTATAATACAGCCAGACCAGCCTGGTATAATACAGCTAGAGAGACCAGCCTGGTATTAAACAGCTAGTCCAGCCTAACAGAATACAGCTAGACAAGCCTGGTATAATACAGCTACAGAGACCAGCCTGGTATAATACAGCTAAGCTTGCCCGGAATAAAACAGCTAGAGAGACCAGTCTGGTAGAATACAGCTCGAGAGACCAGCCTGGTATAATACAGCTAGAGGGACCAGCCTGGTGTAAAACAGCTAGAGAGTCCAGCCTGGTATAAAACAGCTAGTCCAGCCTAATAGAATACAGCTAGACCAGCCTAGTATAATACAGCTAGACCAGCCTAGTATAATACAGCAAGAGAGACCAGCCTGGTATAATACAGCCAGACCAGCCTGGTATTATACAGCTAGAGAGACCAGCAAGGTATAATACAGCTAGAGAGACCAGCCTGGTATAATACAGCTAGATAGAACAGCCTGGTATAAAACAGCTAGACCAGCCTCGTAGAATACAACTAGAGAGACCAGCCTGGTAAAATACAACTAGAGAGAACAGCCTGGTATAATGCAACTAGAGAGACCACTCTGGTTATAATACAGCTAGAGAGACCAGCCTGGTATAATACAGCTAGTCCAGCCTGGTATAATATAGCTACAGAGACCAGCCTTGTATAATACAGCTAGAGAGACCATCCTCCTGGTATAATACAGCTAAAGAGACCATCCTTGTATATTACAGCTAGAGAGATAAGCCTGGCATAATACAGCTAGAGAGACCAGCCTGGTATAATACAGCTAAGCAAGCCTGGAATAAAACAGCTAGAGAGACCAGCCTGGTAGAATACAGCTAGAGAGACCAGCCTGGTATAATACAGCTAGAGAGAACAGCCTAGTATAATACAGCTAGAGAGAACAGCCTGGTATAATACAGTTAGAGAGGCCAGCTGGTAGAATATAGCTAGAGAGACAAGCCTGGTATAATACAGCTAGATAGAACAGCCTAGTATAATACAGCTAGTCCAGCCTGGTATAATACAGCTAGTCCAGCCTGGTATAATATAGCTAGAGAGACTAGCCTTGTATAATATAGCTAGAGAGACCAGCCTGTATAATACAGCTAAGCCGGTATGGTACAATACAGATAGAGATACCCGTCTGCTAGTCCAGCCTGGTATAATACAGCTAGAGAGACCAGCCTGGTATAATACAGCTAGAGAGAACAGCCTAGTATAATACAGCTAGAGAGACAAGCCTGGTATAATACAGCTAGATAGAACAGCCTGGTATAAAACAGCTAGACCAGCCTGGTAGAATACAGCTAGTCCAGCCTGGTATAATATAGCTAGAGAGACCAGCCTTGTATAATATAGCTAGAGAGACCAGCCTGTATAATACAGCTAAGCCAGCATGGTACAATACAGAAAGAGAGACCCGTCTGGTATAATACAGCGAGAGACCAGCCTGGTGTAATACAGCTAGAGAGACCAGCCTGGTATAATACAGCAAGAGAGACCAGCCTGGTATCATACAGCTAGAGAGACCAGCCTTGTTTAATACAGAATGAGGTTCCATTCTGTTATAATACAACTAGAGAGACCAGCCTGGTATAAAACAGCTAGAGAGACCAGCCTGGTATTAAACAGCTAGTCCAGCCTAATAGAATACAGCTAGACAAGCCTGCTATAATACAGCTAGAGAGACCAGCCTGGTATAATACAGCTAGAGAGAACAACCTAGTGTAATACAGCTAGAGAGACCAGCCTGGTATAAAACAGCTAGACCAGCCTGGTAGAATACAGCTAGTCCAGCCTGGTATAATATAGCTAGAGAGACCAGCCTTGTATAATATAGCTAGAGAGACCAGCCTGTATAATACAGCTAAGCCAGCATGGTACAATACAGAAAGAGAGACCCGTCTGGCATAATACAGCCAGACCAGCCTGGTGTAATACAGCTAGAGAGACCAGTCTGGTATAATACAGCAAGAGAGACCAGCCTGGTGTCATACAGCTAGAGAGACCAGCCTTGTTTAATACAGAATGAGGGTCCATTCTGTTATAATACAACTAGAGAGACCAGCCTGTATAATACAGCTAAGCCCGCCTGGTACAATACAGATAGAGAGACCAGCCTGGTATAATACAGCTAGATAGACCAGCCTTGTATAATACAACTAGAGAGACCAGCCTGGTATAATACAGCTAGTCCATCCTGGTATAATATAGCTAGAGAGACCAGCCTTGTATAATACAACTAGAGAGACCAGCCCGGTATTATACAGCTAGAGAGACCAGCTTGGTATAATACAGCTAGAGAGACCAGCCTGGTATAATACAGCTAGAGAAACAAGCCTGTTATAAAACAGCTAGAGAGACCAGCCTTGTTTAATACAGATAGAGAGTCCAGCCTGCTATTATACAACTAGAGAGACCAGTATGGTATAATACAGCTAGAGAGACCAGCCTGGTTTAATACAGCTAGAGAGACCAGCCTGGAATAATACAGACAGACCAGCCTGGTATAATACAGCTAGAGAGACCAGACTGGTATAATACAGCTAGAGAGACCAGCCTGGTATAAAACAGCTAGTCCAGCCTAATATAATACAGCTAGACCAGCCTGGTATAATACAGCTAGAGAGACCAGCCTGGTATAATACAGCTAGAGAGAACAGCCTACTATAATACAGCTAGAGAGAAACAGCCTGGTATAATACAGCTAGAGAGACCAGCCTTGTTTAATACAGAGAGAGAGTCCAGCCTGGTATTATACAACTAGAGAGACCAGTATGGTATAATACAGCTAGAGAGACCAGCCTGGTTTAATACAGCTAGAGAGACCAGCCTGGAATAATACAGACAGACCAGCCTGGTATAATACAGCTAGAGAGACCAGACTGGTATAATACAGCTAGAGAGACCAGCCTGGTATAAAACAGCTAGTCCAGCCTAATATAATACAGCTAGACCAGCCTGGTATAATACAGCTAGAGAGACCAGCCTGGTATAATACAGCTAGAGAGAACAGCCTACTATAATACAGCTAGAGAGAAACAGCCTGGTATAATACAGCTAGAGAGACCAGCCTTGTTTAATACAGAGAGAGAGTCCAGCCTGGTATTATACAACTAGAGAGACCAGTATGGTATAATACAGCTAGAGAGACCAGCCAAGGTTTAATACAGCTAGAGAGACCAGCCTGGTATAATACAGACAGACCAGCCTGGTATAATACAGCTAGAGAGACCAGACTGGTATCATACAGCTAGAGAGAACAGCCTTGTTTAATACAGATAGAGATACCAGCCTTGTTTAATACAGATAGAGAGTCCAGCCTGGTATTATACAACTAGAGAGACCAGTCTGGTATAATACAGCTAGAGAGACCAGCCTGGTTTAATACAGCTAGAGAGACCAGCCTGTTATAAAACAGCTAGAGAGACCAGCCTTGTATTATACAGCTAGAGAGAACAGCCTGGTATAATACAGCTAGAGAGAACAGCCTGGTATAAAACAGCTATTCCAGCCTGTTAAAATACAGCTAGAGAGACCAGCCTGGTATAATACAGCTAGAGAGACAAGCCTGGTATAATACAGCTAGAGAGACAAGCCTGGTATAATACAGCTAGAGAGACAAGCCTGTTATAAAACAGTTAGAGAGACCAGCTTTGTATAATACAACTAGAGAGACCAGCCTGGTATTATACAGCTAGAGAGACCAGCTTGGTATAATACAGCTAGAGAGACCAGCCTGGTATAATGCAGCTAGAGAGGCCAGCCTGGTATAATGCAGCTAGAGAGACCACACTGGTATAATACAGCCAGGCCAGCATGGTATAATACAGCTAGAGAGAACAGCCTGGTATAATACAGCAAGAGAGACCAGTCTGGTATAATACAGCAAGATAAACCAGCCTGGTATAATACAGTAAGAGAGACACCAGTCTGGTATTATACAACCAGAGAGACCAGTCTGATATAATACAGCTAGAGAGACCAGCCTGGTATAATACAGCTAGAGAGACCAGCCTTGTATAATACAGCTAGAGAGACCAGCCTTGTATAATATAGCTAGAGAGACCAACCTGGAAAAAAACATCTAGAGACACCAGCCTCCTGGTATAATACATCTAGAGAGACCAGCCTGGTAGAATACAGCTAGAGAGACCAGCCTGGTTCCACCCCTGGAGTGGGGACCGTCATCGCCGACCCCGACCTGGGAACCCTCGCAGCGGGCCCCGGACAGGAGGGCGACTCTGGCAGCTCCGGACGGGGAGGGCGACTCTGGCAGCTCCGGACGGGGAGGGCGACTCTGGCAGCTCCGGACGGGGAGGGCGACTCTGGCAGCTCCGGACGGGGAGGGCGACTCTGGCAGCTCCGGACGGGGAGGGCGACTCTGGCAGCTCCGGACGGGGAGGGCGACTCTGGCAGCTCCGGACGGGGAGGGCGACTCTGGCAGCTCCGGACGGGGAGGGCGACTCTGGCAGCTCCGGACGGGGAGGGCGACTCTGGCAGCTCCGGACGGGGAGGGCGACTCTGGCAGCTCCGGACGGGGAGGGCGACTCTGGCAGCTCCGGACGGGGAGGGCGACTCTGGCAGCTCCGGACGGGGGGGGCGACTCTGGCAGCTCCGGACGGGGGGGGCGACTCTGGCAGCTCCGGACGGGGGGGGCGACTCTGGCAGCTCCGGACGGGGGGGGCGACTCTGGCAGCTCCGGACGGGGGGGGCGACTCTGGCAGCTCCGGACGGGGGGGGCGACTCTGGCAGCTCCGGACGGGGGGGGCGACTCTGGCAGCTCCGGACGGGGGGGGCGACTCTGGCAGCTCCGGACGGGGGGGGCGACTCTGGCAGCTCCGGACGGGGGGGGCGACTCTGGCAGCTCCGGACGGGGGGGGCGACTCTGGCAGCTCCGGACGGGGGGGGTGACTCTGGCAGCTCCGGACGGGGGGGGCGACTCTGGCAGCTCCGGACGGGGAGGGCGACTCTGGCAGCTCCGGACGGGGAGGGCGACTCTGGCAGCTCCGGACGGGGAGGGCGACTCTGGCAGCTCCGGACGGGGAGGGCGACTCTGGCAGCTCCGGACGGGGAGGGCGACTCTGGCAGCTCCGGACGGGGAGGGCGACTCTGGCAGCTCCGGACGGGGAGGGCGACTCTGGCAGCTCCGGACGGGGAGGGCGACTCTGGCAGCTCCGGACAGGAGACAGGCTTAGGACTCACCAGGCTGGGGAGACATACAGGCGGCCTCCT
Source organism: Oncorhynchus mykiss (assembly GCF_057628025.1). Lineage (NCBI taxonomy): Eukaryota > Metazoa > Chordata > Actinopteri > Salmoniformes > Salmonidae > Oncorhynchus > Oncorhynchus mykiss. Next base: position 2,961,096 of record NC_143036.1, read on the forward strand.
CCTTGGCCGAGGCCATGGACACACTGGGCCCCACCCATTCTGGCTGGATGCCAGCTTCCGCTTGGCTGAGACACAGTGCGCATCACCCCATATCACGGGGCCTGACCAGTCACATGCTCTCCCAGGTAAGCACAGGGAGTGGGTTCAGGTCTCCACCTGACTCCACCACACTCCCCAACATTTTGGGGGGGGCTGCCTCTCAGGATTCCTTGCCAGCCGTGTTTCCTCATACCGGTGGTTCCCTTCTCCTGCTGCCTCCGCTCTCCTGGCTGCCTCCACCTGTTCCCATGGGAGGATCCCTTGCGCGTGCAGAATGTCCTCCCATGTCCAGTCCTCTCTTCCACGCTGCTTGGTCCTTTAGTGGTGGGTAGTTCTATAACGACTGTTTGAAGAAGAGGACCAATGTGCAGCGTGGTACGATTTCATGATTTTTTATAAAACTGAACACTAGAACAAAAAATAACAAAGCGGAACAAACAAAACAGTTCTGTCTGGTGCAGACAAACAAAACAGAAAATAACTCCACACAAAACACAGGTGAGAATAGGCTACCTAAGTATGGTTCTCAATCAGAGACACCGCTAGACAGCTGCCTCTGATTGAGAACCACACCCGGCCAAACACACAGAAATAGAAAACATAGAAGACAAAACAGAATGCCCACCCCAACTCACGTCCTGACCAAAATAGAGACATAAAAAGGATCTCTAAGGTCAGTGCGTGACAACCTTAAGCACGCAAGCACACAACACAATACTTTATGCATAGAAGGCATTTGATGGAAGAGAAATTAACTAATAAAATCTAGGGGGCAATGCAACCTTCCATTTCTAGGTGTTGTGTCTGCTTGGGTTGCCCAATGTTGAATTGGAGCCACTTTAAAATTGATCTCGTGAAAAATGTATTAAATAATATATAGTTCTGTTGACCAGGTGCAGGTTGATGTTTACTTGCAGTTTTAAATCCTCCCCTTTTCTCTCTCCCTCTGCCTCCCGTTTCTCCACTCTCTTCTTTCATCTCTCCCCCATCTCGTCTCCTCCCCACCCCCTCTCAGCACCGTGGGTGACATACTACTGACTTGTGTGTTTTTTAATAAGTGAAATGAGAACATCAGGCAGGCTCTGCTATCGCTCCTCTTATTAAGTAATATAGACCAGAGAAATGACCAACCCTCTGCCATCTATCCTGTTAGTTCACTACAGCACTAGATCGGGAATATGACCCTTAACTAGCCTTGTGTTTAATGTGAAGGAACGGCCACCCCAGCGCTGTCATCTATCCTGTTAGTTCACTACATCTCTCTCTCTCTCTCTCTCTCGCTCTCTCTCTCTCTCTCCATTTCTCTTTGTCTTTTTCCCCTCTCTAGCTCTCTCTCCCTCTAATCATTATCTCCCCCTCAATCTTTCTCTCTCTCTCTCACTCGCTCACTCTCTCTTTAATCACCCCCACTCTTTCTTTCCACTCTCACCCCTCCCCCCACTCTTCTCTCTCTCCTCTCGTCTCCCCATGGCCCTGTGTGCAACCATGGAAATAAAAGTTGCAACTAGCAGCTCAGGTGGAAAAACTGTTTTCAGAGCAGAAGATGTATTCAATAAATAGAGATGGCCAGCATGGGGCCTGCCGGGGAAAGAGTGCATGAGACGGAGGTGTGGATGGAGAGGCGGGGATAATGGAGAGGAGAGTAGATGGGGCATGAGTGTACATTAAACAGCAGAGGAAACGCCTGCCTCAGACAGAACAGCACCATGGGGAATATGACCCTTAACTAGCCTCGTATTCTTTCAATGTGAAGGAAAGGCCAACCCAATGCTTTCATGTAGATTCTAGATGTCTCTTGTCTAATGTGAAGGAAAGGCCAACCCAATGCTTTCATGTAGATTCTAGATGTCTCTTGTCTAATGTGAAGGAAAGGCCAACCCAATGCTTTCATGTAGATTCTAGATGTCTCTTGTCCAATGTGAAGGAAAAGTCACGTTAGTGCTGTCATCGATGTTCTACATCTTGAACTGCTGTTCTGTTGGTTAAGGGCTTGTAAAGTAAGGATTTTACGGTAAAGTCTATACTTGTCGTACTCGGCGAATGTGGCAAATAAAGTTTGATTTGATTCTAGGTGTCTCTGGTCCATTTTGAAGGAACGGCCACCGCAGTGATGTCTTCTAGATTATACAACTCTCTTCTCTAGTTTGAAGGAACGGCCACCCCAGTGATGTCGTCTAGATTCTAGGTGTCTCTTGTCTAATATGTAGGAACGGCCACCCCAGTGCTGTCTTCTAGATTCTGGATGCCTCTTGTCTAATTTTGAAGGAAAGTGAACCCCAGTGATGTCATCTAGATCATAGAAGTCTCTTCTCTAGTTTAAAGGAACAGCCAACACGGTGCTGTCAGATATTGCGTTTCTTTACGCAACAGCTTAATGTGTTATCGCAGTGCTTCAACTAATAACTAAACAACAACAAATGTATTGCCACTGTGCTTCATCTAATCATTTTGTGTTCGTGTGTCTGTGTGTTAGTGTGTCTGTGTGTTAGGGTGTAGGTGTGTGTAGGTGTGTGTGTCGCCTCATCCTCTGTTCCATCAGATGTTGTTTAAAACATGTTAAACAGGTAATTTTGCTTGAGTAATTGGCGATGGAAAGGAAGTTCCATGTGATCATGGCTCTGTATAATACTGTCTGTTGCCCTGAATTCATTTTGGACTAAAGGGACTGAAGAGACCCCTGGTGGCATGTCTTGTGTGGTATGTTACGGGGTGTCTGAAGAGACCCCTGGTGGCATGTCTTGTGTGGTATGTTACGGGGTGTCTGATGAGACCCCTGGTGGCATGTCTTGTGTGTGGTATGTTACGGGGTGTCTGAAGAGACCCCTGGTGGCATGTCTTGTGTGTGGTATGTTATGGGGTGTCTGAGCTAAATGTTATTTGATTATGCAGACAATCTGTAATTTTCATCGCAGTAATTTTTCTCATAAAATCTAGAACAGAAGCAGCTCATCTCTGGTCAACCCTTCAACCAGGAAAGACTGGCAAGCATGCATGTTGTTGATGTTAGTTCTGTGCAGTTTAAACGCGTGCTGCTCTGTTCTGAGTCAGCTGTAGCTGTGGCTAGGTATTCCTTTGCTGCAACCTGACCGTGTTACCAGACAATAATAAAGATGGGACAAGAACTTGAACAATTAGCACAGTTGGTTTTTTGTGTTTTCATACAGACATACCTCGCCCCATCTTCATAACAAAATATGACTTGCACGTGATAATGGACCATCCAATGTTACTCATAGGAATTCATATTCCTCGATGTGCTCAATGGGCACACCGACAGTCACACCGATGGTAACGAACTTTATACACAACTTCAGTTGAAGATTAGGTCTTAGAGAATGTTTTGAACCAATAACAACAATGTTTTTAGTTGTAGATGTATTTAAGGCCAGTTTATTATTAATTACCCGTTGTGATACTGACTGAAACTCCTTGTTTATTTTTTTAGTGAGCGCACTGGCTAGGGGTGCTGACATGTAGAGTGTGGAATCGTCCGCATACTTAGTCCTTCTAGCTTTGTGTCAGACCAGTGACAAATCATTTGTAAAAATAGAGAAGAGTAACGGGCCCAAGGCAACTGCCCTGAGGGACACCCCACTGTACATATCTGATGTTAGAGAAGCTTCCATTGAAGAATATTATCTGGGATCTATTGGATAAGTAGCTCTCCAACCATGCGATTGCAGGTGATGTTAAGCCATAGCAAGTGAGTTTCGTCAATAACAATGTGGCATCAATGACATCAAAGGCCACATTGAAATCTGAAAATAGAGATCCAACTATCATTTTGTTATCCGTTTCTTTTAACCAATCATCTGTCATGTGGGTAGTTAACTTGTTGTCTGAAAAAAATTATTGTATTTGGTCAAATACAATTCTCTCAATCGGTTTACTAAGAACAGGCAGCAAACTGATTGGGTGGCTCTTACTATTTGTAGATAGTGGAATTACTTCCTTCCACGCCTGTGGACACACTCACTCCTTTAGGCTTTGGTTAAATGTTTAGTAAATAGGGGTGGTAATACAGTCTCCTACCATTCTCAATAGTTTCCCATCTAGGATGTCTGTACCTGGTGGTTTATCATTATTGATGGATAACACAATAGTTTTTTTGCCATCTCTCCCACACTAACTCGACCAAATTAAAAACAGCAATCCTTCTCTTTCATTTAAAGATATTTCATACAAAAATATGATGGTTCGCTAATTCACTGTTGTCATTTCCCTTCTCAGTTTGTCCACTTCACTTGTGAAATAGTCATTTAAATGATTGTCTATGTCGAAAGGTTTTGTTATAAACTTCAACTTCAATGAACGATGGAGACGAATTGGATTTTCTGACCATAATATAATTTAAGATACTCTAACGTACTTTTCTATTGTATGGCCTAGTTTAACGATAGCCGTCGATGACATTGCAAATGCTAATAGTCCAATCGGGGCGGCAGGGTAGCCTAGTGGTAAGAGCGTTGGGCTAGTAACCAAGTTCAATTCCCCGAGCTGACAAGGTACAAATCTGTCGTTCTGCCCCTGAACAGGCAGTTAACCCACTGTTCCTAGGCCGTAATTGAAAATAAGAATTTGTTCTTAACTGACTTGCCTAAAGGTAAAAAAAAAAAAAAAGATGGTGTGTGGTGACATTTCACCTACCCTTTGGAATGACTTCAATAGCAACGATGAATCTATTTAGTTATTAAGTGGGGATCTCTCAACATTCATTCCCAGGACATTGGTAACAGACTAATGTCCTAACTAAGTAGCCTAGCTACAGTAATCAGGGCTGGGAAAGGAGGTCAATAGCAGTAGGTCAAACAATTCTCCAGGAAGTGCCGCCAAGCCTATTGTTATCAGCATATTGTATACCAGGCTTTTTTCTATGTTGAAAATTGGTTACCTTGATGACATAATCTAGCAGTTGAAATGTCCACTTTTGATTCATGTTTTTCAAATCCAATGTATTTTCCACGTAGACTCCATGTTCCAATATGCTGACGGAGAACGTTGAACCAACGCTGATTCAACCAGTTTGTACCAAGTGGGTTGTCTTTAACTTGATGGGAGTCCACCAATCCTTGGTTTTAAACAGGAATTGACTATTGTACAAACTCTAACCCATACGACGTGGCCTAACTCTAACCCATACGATGTGGCCTAACTCTAATCCATAAAATGTGGCCTAACTCTAATACATACGATGTGGCCTAACTCTAATCCATAAAATGTGGCCTAACTCTAATACATACAATGTGGCCTAACTCTAATCCATAAAATGTGGCCTAACTCTAATACATACGATGTGGCCTAACTCTAATCCATAAAATGTGGCCTAACTCTAATACATACGATGTGGCCTAACTCTAATCCATAAAATGTGGCCTAACTCTAATACATACGATGTGGCCTAACTCTAATCCATACGATGTGGCCTAACTCTAATACATACGATGTGGCCTAACTCTAATCCATAAAATGTGGCCTAACTCTAATACATACGATGTGGCCTAACTCTAATCCATACGATGTGGCCTAACTCTAACCCATACGATGTGGCCTAACTCTAATCCATAAAATGTGGCCTAACTCTATTACATACGATGTGGCCTAACTCTAATCCATAAAATGTGGCCTTAATCTAATACATACGATGTGGCCTAACTCTAATCCATAAAATGTGGCCTAACTCTAATACATACGATATGGCCTAACTCTAATCCATACGACGTGGCCTAACTTTAATACATACGATGTGGCCTAACTCTATTCCATACGACGTGGCCTAACTCTAATCCATACGATGTGGCCTAACTCTAACCCATACGATGTGGCCTAACTCTAATACATACGATGTGGCCTAACTCTAATACATACGATGTGGCCTAACTCTAATACATACGATGTGGCCTAACTCTAATACATAAAATGTGGGCTAACTCTAATACATACGATGTGGCCTAACTCTAATCCATACGACGTGGCCTAACTCTAATCCATACGATGTGGCCTAACTCTAACCCATACGATGTGGCCTAACTCTAATCCATAAAATGTGGCCTAACTCTAATAGATACGATGTGGCCTAACTCTAATCCATAAAATGTTGCCTAACTCTAATACATACGATGTGGCCTAACTCTAATCCATAAAATGTGGCCTAACTCTAATACATACGATATGGCCTAACTCTAATCCATACGACGTGGCCTAACTCTAATACATACGATGTGGCCTAACCCTAATCCATACGACGTGGCCTAACTCTAATCCATACGATGTGGCCTAACTCTAACCCATACGATGTGGCCTAACTCTAATCCATAAAATGTGGCCTAACTCTAATACATACGATGTGGCCTAACTCTAATCCATAAAATGTGGCCTAACTCTAATACATACGATATGGCCTAACTCTAATCCATACGACGTGGCCTAACTCAAATCCATACGATGTGGCCTAACTCTAATCCATACGACGTGGCCTAACTCTAATACATACGGCGTGGCCTAACTCTAATATATACGATATGGCCTAACTCTAATCCATACGACGTGGCCTAACTCTAATACATACGACGTGGCCTAACTCTAACCCATACGATGTGGCCTAACTCTAACCCATACGACGTGGCTTAACTCTAATCCATACGATGTGGCCTAACTCTAATCCATACGATGTGGCCTAACTCTAATCCATACGATGTGGCCTAACTCTAATCCATACGATGTGGCCTAACTCTAATACATACGACGTGGCCTAACTCTAACCCATACGATGTGGCCTAACTCTAACCCATACGACGTGGCTTAACTCTAATCCATACGATGTGGCCTAACTCTAATCCATACGACGTGGCTTAACTCTAATCCATACGACGTGGCCTAACTCTAATCCATACGATGTGGCCTAACTCTAACCCATACGTTATTTTTCATCCGAGCATGGGCCCGTTGAGGTGCATTTGTGACTATGACTTTTAGTTTTTCATACATATGATTCTTTGAATTGTATGTGAAATATCATGTCAAGAAATATACATAATTACCCCAGGATGCAGCCGTAACGTAGAGTTGAATCACTAAGTCACAGGATGAGCAGTTTGTGTGTTGTATGTCTTTATCAGGTTGTGTATCCCCCACCTCAGAAATGTACCACGTGATTTCTCAAACCTCCCCCAATCTGAATCACACAAAAGGCCAACCCCCTCCTCCACAATGGCCCTCCAGTCAGAACCCCTGCGACTCATCAACTCCAGCAGCCACCATCCTCCCTCTTCCTCTCTCTCCTTCTCCTTTCTTCCTCTCTCTCTCTCCCTTCTTCTTCTCTCTCTTTCTCCATTCTTCCTCTCTCTTTCACCTCTTCCTCTCTCTTTCTCCCTCTTCCTCTCTCTCGTTCTCCTTCTTCCCCTCTCTCCTTCTCCATCCTCCTCTCTCTCATTCTCTCTCCCTCTCTCTCTTTCTCCCCCTTCCTCTCTCTCTCTTTCTCCACATTCCTCCCTCTCTTTTTCCCTCTCCCTCTCTCTCTCTCCCATCTTCCTCTCTCTCTTTCTCACTCTTCCTCTCACTCTTTCTCCTTCTTCCTCTCTCTCCTTCTCCATCCTCCTCTCTCTCATTCTCCCTCTCCCTCTCTCTCTTTCTCCATCCTCTCTCTCCCACTCCCTCTCTCTCTTTCTCCCCCTTCCTCTCTCTTTCTCCCTCTCCCTCTCTCTCTCTCTCCCTTCTTCCTCTCTCTTTCTCCATCCTCCTCTCTCTCATTCTCCCTCTCCCTCTCTCTCTTTCTTCCTCTTCCTCTCTCTCTTTCTCCCTCTTCCTCTCTCTCTTTCTCCCCCTTCCTCTCTCTCTTTCTCCCTCTTCCTCCCTCTCTTTCTCCCCCTTCCTCTCTCTCTTTCTCCCCCTTCCTCTCTCTCTTTATCCCACTTCCTCTATCTCTTTCTCCCCCCTCCTATCTCTCTTTATCCCCATTCCTCTCTCTCATTCTCCCTCTCCCTCTCTCTCTTTCTCCATCCTCCTCTCTCTCCCTCTCCCTCTCTCTCTTTCTCCCTCTTCCTCTCTCTCTTTCTCCCTCTCCCTCTCTCTCTTTCTCCCTTCTCCTCTCTTTGTATCTGTCGAGTGCCTTTATCACAGCTCCTTCTGATGATTTCAGAGAAGGCAATTTGAGGGTATAAGTGAGGTATCACTGAGCACAAAATGTTAACCTCTTCCCTTCCACGTTACCACCGTTTACCAGGCAGAGATAAAGGAAATGTCCTCAGCACATATTTGTGACTCGTTTCAGGAAGCTAGGCGTATGTCACGCGTCACTACTTCACAGGAGAGGCATTTGAATGTATTATTACTCTGGAACATGTGAACTTTCATGTGCCTTAATAACACACTTGTATGCCATCTGTAAATACAAATACAATTGTTAAATTACGAGCCCAGTTGGTTTAGACATGAAAAGGGAAAAAGGAACCTTCCATCTAAGCCTTAATTGGTTTAGACAATAGATGGGCTGGACATGCTGAGAGAGGAGTTTGGATTGGTCTGCCATGTAACATGCTTTTGTCTATAACATGAGGTGCTCAGAATTTGTAGATAATCATTCTCTGGTTTCACCGGGCATTCCACTGAGTGGAACATTAGCAACATTATCACAGTTCTTCGTAATATATATATTTATATATATGTTATATATTTTTAAAAGCCCTTTTTAGAAAGGATTATCTACACAGAGTATGAAAATATAATAATAATAATAATAATAATACGGCTTTTAAAAAATATATATTACGAAGAACTGTGATAATGTCGCTAAATTTCCACTCAGTGGAATGCCCGGTGGAAGCAGAGTATGATAGCAAAGGAGATTCAGGCATTTAATTGCAAATATATGCGGAGGCACTCAAAAAAAAGACCACACAAATGCTGTTGTGTAAAAACACTTGCTTCCAGGTTTACATCTTCAAACTAAGGGTAACCATGGAATCCGTGACAGAGAGGCAGAAGCATTCGTCCATGTATACAGGTAAGAGAGTCTAGCTAGCTACGTTTTCAGACATTATACAATTCTAATTTAGTCAGAAAGTTGTTTTCATTGCAAGTTAAAGAGTACAGTTAGCTAGCTAGCTAACAGCTAGCTAACATTAGCTAGCTAACATTACCTGTATGATCTGTGTTGGAATATTATTTGTATCTCAGAAAGCCATTTGCATTGCTAGTTATAGCCTAATGTTAGCTAGCTAGCTTGCTAACGTCAAACCTAGTTGGTTAGCTTAAGCTACCTGTAGATTTGTGCAGGGTAGTAACGTTATGAGTTGGAATTATGGTTAGTTTGTTGAGCTAGCTACATGTCTAAACAAAATATTTCACTATTCAAGTATCAAGTAAACCTGCTGTATCATCTACATGTGACAAGTACACTGTGATGCATTTGATATAGTATGTGTTTACCAGAGAGGTGTGAAGAACAACATAGTGTCACGTTCTGACCTTTATTTCCTTTGTTTTGTCATTATTTAGTATGGTCAGGGCGTGAGTTGGGGTGGGCAGTCTATGTTTGTTTTTCTATGTTGGTTTTTGTGTTCGGCCTGGTATGGTTCTCAATCAGAGGCAGGTGTCGTTAGTTGTCTCTGATTGAGAATCATACTTAGGTAACCTGGGTTTCACTGTTGGTTGGTGGGTGTTTGTTTCCGTGTGAGTGTTTGTCGCCACGCGGTACTGTTTCGGTTTTCGTTTTCATCGCATTGTTTATTGTTTTGTATTTCAGTGTTCAGTTCGTTTTTAATAAATCGTCATGAACACTTTTTTTAAAAATTTTATTTCACTTTATTTAACCCGGTAGGCCAGTAGAGAACACCTTTATTTAACCAGGTAGGCAAGTTGAGAACACCTTTATTTAACCAGGTAGGCAAGTTGAGAACACCTTTATTTAACCAGGTAGGCCAGTTGAGAACACCTTTATTTAACCAGGTAGGCAAGTTGAGAACACCTTTATTTAACCAGGTAGGCAAGTTGAGAACAAGTTCTCATTTACAACTGCGTCCTGGCCAAGAGAAAGCACGCTGCATCTTGGTCCGATCCTTACTCCTCTTCAGACGAAGAGGAAATCTGCCGTTACACATAGACTAGATAAAGTGCATTTTTACATGGAGTTGTTCCTAATTCTTCCACAACTTTTAGTCTTGAAAATCATTTGTTATTTACTACACTACCATACTCACTGTTTAGCACATGACCTCACATGTGAATCCTTAAAGAGATGGGTGGGGCTAAGCCTTAAGAGGGTGTGAATGATGCTGAATAGGTGTAGACAAAGAAGAGCTCTCCAGTAGGAGGTGTACCAAAAATATTCAAGGGTCTATTTTTCGAAAGTGGGGATACAAATTATTCAACTTTCAAAGCAGATTTACTTTCCCATTGTTCCTCAACTGTAGTGTATGATATTGCATTTTGTAGCTCTTGAGTCTCTGCTTTAATTCAATGTAAAAAAAACAAACATTTTGCAACATGAGACCGAATCAAGGTGGTTGGTCACATATTTTAACGCAGCCTTGAAATATGAAGATAGGGTCCATGCTCCTAGATGGATTAGTCCATCATCTCTGTAGAGCGTCTTTTGTTGGCATTGTCAATAAAACTTGGGGCGGCAGGTAGCCTAGTGGTTGGAGCGTTAGGCCAGTAACTGAAGGTTTGTAGATCGAATCTCCGATGTGACAAGGTAAAAATATGTCTTTCTGCCCCTGAACAAGGCAGTTAACCCACTGTTCCCAGGCCGTCATTGAAAATAACAATTTGTTCTTAACTGACTTGCCTAGTTAAATAAAGATATAATACAAGTTATGCCACCAGAGTGGCAGTGGAATTAAGACAGATATGTGGCGCTAAGAGGCTGCTGAACTTTTTTGCAGCCGTGACCCAGCAACGGCACCGGACGATTGGCTGCTCTTCAGAGCCTTTCAGGGTGTTGTATTATCAGCTCTGATTTTCCCCTTTGATAAAATTTGATCCCAGGCCTCTCGGCTGCTGATGAACGGAATAAATCCTGTGATATCCTTCCCTGAATCCTCCGGATACTACAGGGTTTTTGCTCCAGGAACCCGATATGTGCATCATCATGGAGCTACCGATGAAGTGAGTGGGGAGGTGGGTGGGAGGGAGCCTCAGAAATCCTTGAGGCCTGATGTGAGAGAGAGCCGGGGGGGGGGGGGGGGGGGGGGGGTGCTAGAACTCCCCCTGAGCTGGACCCTCAGGAAACGGGGTACAGGATGAAGGAGCAGGAATTTCTGGAAGCTGATCAAAAAAGGTGCAGCTCCTCCATGGCATGAAACATTCACTATAGTCACTGAAGGTGGTAGCCACCAAGTCAGTTAAAATCCACACAAATAAAATATGTT
>NC_143036.1:2977500-2997500 GCF_057628025.1 Oncorhynchus mykiss
ACTAGTGTCTGTTTCCTATGTTGTTATAGACTAGTGTCTATTTCCTATGTGGTTATCGACTAGTGTCTGTTTCCTATGCCGTTATAGACTAGTGTCTGTTTCCTATGTTGTTATAGACTAGTGTCTGTTTCCTATGTTGTTATCGACTAGTGTCTGTTTCCTATGTTGTTATAGACTAGTGTCTGTTTCCTATGTGGTTATCGACTAGTGTCTGTTTCCTATACCGTTATAGACTAGTGTCTGTTTCCTATGTTGTTATAGACTAGTGTCTGTTTCCTATGTTGTTATAGACTAGTGTCTGTTTCCTATGTTGTTATCGACTAGTGTCTGTTTCCTATGTTGTTATAGACTAGTGTCTGTTTCCTATGATGTTATAGACATATTTTTCTTTTTGAGAGTCCATCATCTTAGAATGACAAATATGAGGTTACCCTGAAAATGAGTTCCCTGGATGCAATTCCTATGGCTTCCACAGCATGGCAGCAGTCTATGTTCAAGGTTTCAAGTTTGTAACTTCAAAAACGAGTAAGAAATATCAGTTTTAGTGCAGGGACACAGTCTTGGAAATTCGTGTTTGCACGCGTTATGAAGACAGGACGCACCTCCTAAAATCAGTTTCCTATTGAACATACTTCTTTACATGAGAAATGTTATAGTTTGATTACATTTCAGGGTGTCTGAGGAGTAAATATAAATGTGTTTTGACTTGTTGAATCAAAGTTTAGGGTTAGATTTTCGGAATCCTTTCTCTGCATCTTTGGATCACTCAAATCGATGGCGCCAACTAAACTGACTTTTTGGGATAAAAATAAGGATTTTATCTAACAAAACTACACTACTAGTTATAGCTGGGACCCTTTGGATGACAAATCAGAGGTAAGTGAATATTTAATCGGTATTTTTGAATTTATGAAACCTGTGCCGGTGGAAAAATATTTTGATGTGCGGCGCCGTCCTTAAGCATGACATGTTTTCGCTATAATAGCCTACTGTAAATCGGACAGTGCAGTTAGATTAACAAGAATTTAAGCTTTCAACCGATGTAAGACACTTATACCTAAATGTTTAATATCCATACTTTTTATGATTATTTATTTGATTTAAGCACCCTCTAGGTTTACCGGGACACCTAGCCCAAACAAGACTGGTGTCCATTTCCTTGCTCAACAGGACAGAATGTTCTAGATTAGGTTGTACAGTGGACATTCAGGCTGCATCACATCTTTCCGTGAATGGATGTCCCGTAGGGCGGCGTACAATTGGCCCAGTGTCGTTCGGGTTTGGCTGGGTGGGTAGGCCGTCATTGTAAATAAGAATTTGTTCTTTAACTGACTTGCCTAGTTAAATATAAAGGTTAAATAAAATGAAAGACATCGACCCATCTGCTTGTAGCTGATAGTGTTTGTAATCTTCTTCTGTTGCTCAACAGGACAGAATGTTCAGTTCCACTTTAGATGAGAGACTATAAGAAGTACTGTATATAACAACAATGCATTTGGGTTTTAGAAACTCCTACTTGTCTTTTAGCTAATAGCAAGTTCATTAACTGCTAGACAATAATCAGATTCAAACTGTAAACAATGAAGAGATACCCATTTAAGCCAAAATATGGTCTTGATTTGCTAACACCCCTCCAACTCTAAAACCAGCTAAACACAATCACAAGATAAAAGTTAACACCCTTAGTTCCCTCAGTTCCAACCCTATCCATGTCATGTATTGTCATGTTGTGTCTTGTTTCTGTCCTTTCCCTTCACCCTGTCTCCCTCTGCTGGTCGTTATTATGTTACCTTTTCTCCCCCTCTTTCCCCCAGCTGTTCCTTGTCTCCTCCTAACTACCTCGTCACCCCTTTTCCCACCTGTTCCCTTTTTCCCTCTGATTAGTCCTCTATATCTCTCTCTGTTTTTGCTCCTGTCTTTGTCGGATTCTTGTTTGTGTTATTCATGCCTGAACCAGACTATCGTCATGTTTGCTGCAACCTTGTCCTGTCCTGTCGGAATCTGCCGGTCCATCTGAGCCTACCTATGTTTTGTCATTAAAGAAGCTCTGTTTACGTTAATTCGCTTTTGGGTCCTCATTCACGCACCGTAACAGAAGAATCCGACCAAGAATGGACCCAGCGACTTCGGATCCTCTCCACTCAGCCGTCGAGATCCAGGGAGCGATGCTAGGCAGACACGAGCAGGAATTGTCTGCTGCTCGACATGCCGTTGAGACCCTGGCCACCCAAGTCTCCAACCTCACAGAACAGGTTCACCATCTCCGCCTCGATCCACCGGCCACTTCCAGGGCTTTCGAATCTCCGGAGCCCAGAATCAATAACCCGCCGTGTTACTCTGGGGAGCCCACTGAATGCCGCTCGTTCCTCACCCAGTGTGATATTGTGTTTTCTCTCCAGCCCAACACTTACTCCAGGAGCACTGCTCGTGTCGCCTACGTCATATCTCTCCTTACTGGACGGGCTCGTGAGTGGGGCACGGCAATCTGGGAGGCAAGGGCTGAGTGTACTAACCAGTATCAGGACTTTAAGGAGGAGATGATACGGGTTTTTGATCGATCTGTTTTTGGGGAGGAGGCTTCCAGGGCCCTGTCTTCCCTATGTCAAGGTAATCGATCCATAACAGACTACTCTATTGAGTTTCGCACTCTTGCTGCCTCCAGTGGCTGGAACGAGCCGGCTTTGCTCGCTCGTTTTCTGGAGGGTCTCCGCGCAGAGGTAAAGGATGAGATTCTCTCCCGGGAGGTTCCTTCCAGCGTGGATTCCTTGATTGAACTCGCTATTCGCTTTGAGCGACGGGTTGATCTTCGTCACCGAGCTCGTGGAAAGGAGCTTGCGTTCTCCGTTGCCCCCCTCTCCGCATCACTACCATCTTCCTCTGCCGGCTCGGGTGCTGAGCCTATGCAGCTGGGAGGTATCCGCATCTCGACTAAGGAGAGGGAACGGAGAATCACCAACCGCCTCTGTCTCTATTGCGGTTCTGCTGGTCATTTTGTCACTTCATGTCCAGTAAAAGCCAGAGCTCATCAGTAAGCGGAGGGCTACTGGTGAGCGCTACTACTCCTGTCTCTCCTTCAAGATCCTGCACTACCTTGTCGGTCCATCTACGCTGGACCGGTTCGTCAGCTTCCTGCAGTGCCTTAATAGACTCTGGGGCGGAGGGCTGTTTTATGGACGAGACCTGGGCTCGGGAACATGACATTCCTCTCAGACAGTTAAGGGAGTCCACGGCCTTGTTCGCCCTGGATGGTAGTCCTCTCCCCAGGATTCAGCGTGAGACGCTACCTTTAACCCTCACTGTTTCTGGTAATCATAGCGAAACCATTTATTTTTTAATTTTTCGTTCACCTTTTACACCTGTTGTTTTGGGCCATCCCTGGCTAGTTTGTCATAATCCTTCCATTAATTGGTCTAGTAATTCTATCCTCTCCTGGAACGTCTCTTGTCATGTGAAATGTTTAATGTCTGCTATCCCTCCTGTTTCCTCTGTCTCTTCTTCACAGGAGGAGCCTGGTGATTTGACAGGGGTGCCGGAGGAATATCACGATCTGCGCACGGTGTTCAGTCGGTCCAGGGCCACCTCTCTTCCTCCACACCGGTCGTATGATTGTAGTATTGATCTCCTTCCGGGAACCACTCCCCCCCGGGGTAGACTATACTCTCTGTCGGCTCCCGAACGTAAGGCTCTCGAAGATTATTTGTCTGTAGCTCTTGCCGCCGGTACCATAGTCCCCTCCTCCTCTCCCGCCGGAGCGGGGTTTTTTTTTGTTAAGAAGAAGGACGGGTCCCTGCGCCCCTGCATAGATTATCGAGGGCTGAATGACATAACAGTGAAGAATCGTTATCCGCTTCCTCTTATGTCTTCAGCCTTCGAGATCCTGCAGGGAGCCAGGTTTTTCACTAAGTTGGACCTTCGTAACGCTTACCATCTCGTGCGCATCAGGGAGGGGGACGAGTGGAAGACGGCGTTTAACACTCCGTTAGGGCACTTTGAATACCGGGTTCTTCCTTTCGGCCTCGCTAACGCTCCAGCTGTCTTTCAGGCATTAGTCAATGATGTCCTGAGAGACATGCTGAACATCTTTGTTTTCGTTTACCTTGACGATATCCTGATTTTTTCACCGTCACTCCAGATTCATGTTCAGCACGTTCGACGTGTCCTCCAGCGCCTTTTAGAGAATTGTCTTTTTGTGAAGGCTGAGAAGTGCTCTTTTCATGCCTCCTCCGTCACATTTCTCGGTTCTGTTATTTCCGCTGAAGGCATTAAGATGGATCCCGCTAAGGTCCAAGCTGTCATTGATTGGCCCGTCCCTAAGTCACGCGTCGAGCTGCAGCGCTTTCTCGGCTTCGCGAACTTCTATCGTCGTTTCATCCGTAATTTCGGTCAGGTGGCAGCTCCTCTCACAGCCCTTACTTCTGTCAAGACGTGCTTTAAGTGGTCCGTTTCCGCCCAGGGAGCTTTTGATCTCCTCAAGAATCGTTTTACATCCGCACCTATCCTTGTTACACCTGACGTCACTAGACAGTTCGTTGTCGAGGTTGACGCGTCAGAGGTGGGCGTGGGAGCCATTCTTTCTCAGCGCTCCCTCTCTGACGACAAGGTCCACCCTTGCGCGTATTTTTCTCAACGCCTGTCGCCGTCGGAACGTAACTATGATGTGGGAAACCGCGAACTGCTCGCCATCCGCTTAGCCCTAGGCGAATGGCGACAGTGGTTGGAGGGGGCGACCGTTCCTTTTGTCGTTTGGACTGACCATAGGAACCTTGAGTACATCCGTTCTGCCAAACGACTTAATGCGCGTCAGGCGCGCTGGGCGCTGTTTTTCGCTCGTTTCGAGTTCGTGATTTCTTATCGTCCGGGCTCTAAGAACACCAAGCCTGATGCTTTATCTCGTCTCTTCAGTTCTTCAGTAGCCTCCACTGACCCCGAGGGGATTCTCCCTGAGGGGCGTGTTGTCGGGTTGACTGTCTGGGGAATTGAGAGGCAGGTAAAGCAAGCACTCACTCAAACTCCGTCGCCGCGCGTTTGTCCTAGGAACCTTCTTTTCGTTCCCGTTCCTACTCGTCTGGCCGTTCTTCAGTGGGCTCACTCTGCCAAGTTAGCCGGCCACCCTGGCGTTCGGGGTACGCTTGCTTCCATTCGCCAGCGTTTTTGGTGGCCCACCCGGGAGCATGACACGCGTCGCTTCGTGGCTGCTTGTTCGGTCTGCGCGCAGACTAAGTCCGGTAACTCCCCTCCTGCCGGCCGTCTCAGGCCGCTTCCCATTCCCTCTCGACCGTGGTCTCACATCGCCTTAGATTTTGTCACCGGACTGCCTTCGTCAGCGGGGAAGACTGTTATTCTTACGGTTGTCGACAGGTTCTCTAAGGCGGCTCATTTTATTCCCCTTGCTAAGCTTCCTTCTGCTAAAGAGACGGCACAAATCATCATCGAGAATGTTTTCAGAATTCATGGCCTTCCGTCAGACGTCTTTTCGGACAGAGGTCCGCAATTCACGTCTCAATTTTGGAGGGAGTTTTGCCGTTTGATTGGGGCTTCCGTCAGTCTCTCTTCCGGCTTTCACCCCCAGTCTAACGGTCAAGCAGAACGGGCCAATCAGACTATTGGTCGCATCTTACGCAGTCTTTCTTTTCGCAACCCTGCGTCTTGGTCAGAACAGCTCCCCTGGGCAGAATACGCCCACAACTCGCTTCCTTCGTCTGCGACCGGGCTATCTCCTTTTCAGAGTAGCCTCGGGTACCAGCCTCCGCTGTTCTCATCTCAGTTCGCCGAGTCCAGCGTCCCCTCCGCTCAGGCTTTTGTCCAACGTTGCGAGCGCACCTGGAAGAGGGTCAGGTCTGCACTTTGCCGTTATAGGGCGCAGACTGTGAGAGCTGCTAATAAGCGTAGAACTAAGAGTCCTAGATATTGTCGCGGTCAGAGAGTTTGGCTCTCCACTCAGAACCTTCCCCTTAAGACCGCTTCTCGCAAGTTGACCCCGCGGTTCATTGGTCCGTTCCGTATTTCTCAGATCATTAATCCTGTCGCAGTTCGACTTCTTCTTCCGCGATATCTTCGTCGCGTCCACCCGGTCTTCCATGTCTCCTGTATCAAGCCCGTTCTTCGCGCCACCGCTCGTCTTCCCCCCCCCCCCCCCCATCCTTGTCGAGGGCGCACCCATCTACAGGGTCCGTAGGATTTTGGACATGCGTCCTCGGGGCCGTGGTCATCAGTACCTAGCAGATTGGGAGGGGTACGGTCCTGAGGAGAGGAGTTGGGTTCCCTCTCGGGACGTGCTGGACCGTGCGCTGATCGAGGATTTCCTCCGTTGCCGCCAGGTTTCCTCCTCGAGTGCGCCAGGAGGCGCTCGGTGAGTGGGGGGGTACTGTCATGTATTGTCATGTTGTGTCTTGTTTCTGTCCTTTCCCTTCACCCTGTCTCCCTCTGCTGGTCGTTATTAGGTTACCTTTTCTCCCCCTCTTTCCCCCAGCTGTTCCTTGTCTCCTCCTAACTACCTCGTCACCCCTTTTCCCACCTGTTCCCTTTTTCCCTCTGATTATATCTCTCTCTGTTTTTGCTCCTGTCTTTGTCGGATTCTTGTTTGTGTTATTCATGCCTGAACCAGACTATCGTCATGTTTGCTGCAACCTTGTCCTGTCCTGTCGGAATCTGCCGGTCCATCTGAGCCTACCTATGTTTTGTCATTAAAGAAGCTCTGTTTACGTTAATTCGCTTTTGGGTCCTCATTCACGCACCGTAACAATCCAGCTTTTAAGATCCTGTATATACTGAATGAACCCAGCTAAGACATGTATAACCATCATTCCCCTGTACCATACCATCCTCCCTCCACTCCTAGAGGCAGAACCATCATTCCCCTGTACCATACCATCCTCCCTCCTCTCCTAGAGGCAGAACCATCATTCCCCTGTACCATACCATCCTCCCTCCACCCCTAGAGGCAGAACCATCATTCCCGTGTACCATACTATCCTCCCTCCTCTCCTAGAGGCAGAACCATCATTCCCCTGTACCATACCATCCTCCCTCCAGTCGTAGAGGCAGAACCATCATTCCCCTGTACCATACCATCCTCCCCCTGTACCATACCATCCTCCCTCCACTCCTAGAGGCAGAACCATCATTCCCCTGTACCATACCATCCTCCCTCCACTCCGTCCCTGTGACTGATTATCATTACCTTTTCTTGCAAATACCAGGCTCATTATGTTATTGTACAGCCCAAACATTAGTGTAGAGAGCATATCTCTCTCTCATGAAGGGAGAGGATGAGGAGGAGGAGGAGGAGGAGGAGGAGGGGGAGATGAGAGGAGAAGAAGGAGAAGAAGGAGGAGAAGGAGGAGGAAGAGAAGGAAAAGAGAAGGAGGAGGAGGAAGAGGAGGAGGAGAGGAGGAGGAGAGGAGAAGAGCTATGGAGGCAGGTTTTTTCCCCTATCCTCAGCAGCCAGTGAGCCAGCCAACCCTGCCTGGCAGTGCCTGACTATTAACCACAATGAACATGGTCTTTGTTATCAGCATCTGTTCATCAGTGCTGGAGCCCCGGTCTGGAGCCTCGGTCTAATCACCCTCACACCTTCTGTTTCCAAACGAGAACACAGGCAATCAAGGGCATCATTTGGCAGCTGGCTTCAACCACTAATCTCTCTCTCTCTCTCTCTCTCTCTCTCTCTCTCTCTCTCTCTCTCTCTCTATTCTTCTATTCTCCTCTCCTCTTCCATCCTCTGTTCCCTACTGTCATTTAAATGAAAAACGTATCTCTCTTCTCTCTTTCTCCCCCTCTGCCCTCAATCTCTCTTTTCCTTCTTCTCTCTTGCCAAGCCTACATGAACCTACCTGACGCATGTTTAAAAATCTATTCAAATCATATTGTTTTGGTCACATACACATATTTAGCAGATGTTATTGCGGGTGAAATGCTTGTGTTCCTACCGCCAACAGTGCAGTAATATCTAACAATTCACAACAATACGCACAAATCTAAAGTAAAAGAATGGAGTTAAGAAACATATAAATATTAGGACAGGCAATGTAGGAGTAGCATTGACTAAAATACAGTAGACTAAAAAACAGTATATACATATGAGATGAGTAAAGCAGAATATAAACAGTATTAAAGTGACTAGTGTTCCATTATTAAAGTGGCCAGTGACTCCATGTCTATGTACATAGGGTAGCAGCCTCTAAGGTGCAGGGTTGAGTAGCCGGGTTTAAGCCGGCAAGTGATGTAACAGAATCACTTGCCGGCTTGAACAGCATTCTTACATCTCTGTTTTATTTGATTTAACGTTCATTTAACTAGGCAAGTGAGTTAAGAACAAATTCTTATTTACAATGGCTGCCTATCAAAAGGTAAAAGGCCTCCTGCAGGGACGGGGGCTGGGATTAAAAATAAATACAACGACAAGAGAGAAAACACAACACTGTATAAAGAGAGACGCAAGACAACAACATAGCAAGGCAGCAACACATGACAACACAGCAAGGCAGCAACACATGACAACACAACATGGTAGCAATACAACATAACAACAACATGGTAGCAGCACAAAACGTTGTGAAACATTATTGGACAAAGACAACAGCACAAAAGAGAAGAAGGTAGAGACAACAATACATCCGGTGAAGAAACCACAACTGTCAGTAAGAGTGTCCATGATTGAGTCTTTGAATTAAGAGATGGAGATGAAACTGTCTAGTTTGAGTGTTTGTTGCAGCTCGTTCCAGTCGCTAGCTGCAGCGAACTGAAAAGACGAGCGACCCAGGGATGTGTGTGCTTTGAGGACCTTTAACAGAATGTGACTGGCAGAACGGGTGTTGTATGTGGAGGATGAGGGCTGCAGTAGATATCTCAGATAGGGGAGAGTGAGGCCTAAGAGGGTTTTATAAATAAGCATCAACCAGTGGGTCTTGCGACGGGTATACAGAGATGATCGGTTTACAGCGGAGTATAGAGTACAGTGATGTGTCCTATAAGGAGAATTGGTGGTAAATCTGATGTCCGAATGGTAAAGAACATCTAGCCGCTCAAGAGCACCCTTACCTGCTGATCTATAAATGACATCTCCGTAATCTAGCATGGGTAGGATAGTCAACTGAATCAGGGTTAGTTTGCCAGCTGGGGTGAAAGAGGAGCGATTGGGGTAGAGGAACCAAGTCTAGATGTAACTTTAGTCTGCATCGTTGATATGTGCTAAGAGAAGGACAGTGTACCGTCTAGCCATACTCCCCAGTACTTGTATGAGGTAACTACCTAAAGCTCTAAACCCTCAGAGGTAGCAATCACACCTGTGGGGCATTATTCTTACCAAAACACATGACCTTTGTTTTGGAGGTGTTCAGAACATAGGAATTCCTCTTGTCCAGATGGGAATAGGGATAGGGCAGTAGGGCAGTGTGCAGTGCGATTTTGATTGCATTGTCTGTGGATCTATTGGGGCGGTATGCAAACTGAAGGGGGTCTAGGGTGTCACGTAAGGTGGAGGCGATATGATTCTTAACTAATAATAAACTTGCATGCCATCTGTAAATATGTAGTTCTTAAATTGCGAGCCTAGCTGGTTTAGTCAAAGAAAAAGACATGCCGAGAGATGAGTCTAGATTGGTCTGCCATTCTGCCTATTTCAGTTGGTCAGTATGTAAGGTAATCCTGTCTAATACGGCTTTAAATTTGTTTTTATTGTGTATTAAAACTGCATAAGTGCACTTTCTGGAGAAATTTGTTTTGAAATCAGTGGAATTCGAGTATTATAGCTTCCAGATTACATCTTCAAACTAAGGGCAACCATGGCATCCGACAGGAGCGGTGTCCACCCATGAATGCTCTATAGGGGTAAGATTGTCTGGCTAGCTACATTATCAGATATGTCATGTTTCTAATTTTGACAGAAAGAGCCATTTGCTTGGCTAGCTATAGCCTAATGTTAGCTAGCTAACATTAAACCTGGTTGATTAGCTACCTGCAGATTCATGCAGGGTAGTAACGTCATGAGTTGTGAAACCACTTTGATGAATGGATCACTAGTCACTTTAATAATGCCACTTCAATAATGTTTACATATCTTGCATTTCTCATCTCATCAGTATTTTATAACATCTACTGTCGATCTGTCATCGCTCATATTTACATATTTTTCCATTCCTTTATTTAGATGTGTGTGTATTAGGTCGTTGTTGTCGAGTTGTTAGATAATACTTGTTAGATATTGATGCACTGTCAGAATAAGAAGCACAAGCATTTCGCTACACTCGCAATAACATCTGCTAACCATGTGAATGGGACCAATACCATCTGCTAACCATGTGACCAATAACATCTGCTAATCATGTGTAAGTGACCAATAACATCTGCTAACCATGTGAATGGGACCAATAACATCTGCTAACCATGCTAACCATGTGAAAAGCGAAACGCTCTGAATTTACGAACGGACAATCTGACAGCACAGTTGCAGTCACCAACGCTCGGGATTACATAATAGGCTAACCTGCTCTGCTAGGGTGAGTAAATGTTCAGTGAGCTGTTCTCCCTCTCTTAGATGTTTGGAAGTAGCTGGCAGGTTAGTACAGAACGCTCAGATCAACCCTCAAAGAGATGGGTGGGACTAAGGCTTAAGAGGGTTTGAACAATGCTGAATGGGTGTAGACAAAGAAGGGCTCTCCAATAGCATAACAGCTCTGCTGTGATGTTCAGTGATGTCACGTTCTGACCTTAGTTCCTTTGTTATGTCTTTGTTTTAGTTTGGTCAGTGCATGAGTTGGAGTGGGTATTCTGTGTTCTGTTTTCTATGTTGTGGTTTTGTGTTTGGCCTGGTATGGTATGGTTCTCAATCAGAGGCAGGTGTCATTCGTTGTCTCTGATTGAGAATCATATTTAGGCAGCCTTTTCCCACCTGTGTTTTGTGGGTGATTGCTTTCTGTTGTGTGTACAGCACCAGACAGAACTGTTTCGTTTTCGTTTCTGTCGTTCACGTTGTTATTTTGTATTTTCAGTGTTCAGTTGATTCATTAAATATTAACATGGACGCATACCACGCTGCGCTTTGGTCTCATTCCAACGACGATCGTTACACGT
Source organism: Oncorhynchus mykiss (assembly GCF_057628025.1). Taxonomy (NCBI): domain Eukaryota; kingdom Metazoa; phylum Chordata; class Actinopteri; order Salmoniformes; family Salmonidae; genus Oncorhynchus; species Oncorhynchus mykiss. The sequence continues at coordinate 2,988,571 of NC_143036.1, forward strand.
GAGCGGTTCTCTCTCACTTAGATGTCTGGAAGTAGTTAGCAAGATAGCCTGGGTGCTCTATTTCTGTTGTTAGTACTTTCGAATAAACCCTTAAAGAGATGGATGGGGCTGAAGCAAACGTCTTAGAGCTAGAGGGTCTATTTTCCTGAATTTACGCCTGATGTTCCCAGTGTAAACTGCCTGTTACTGAGGCCCAGAAGCCACCAGAATATGCATATAATTGGTACCATTGGACAGTTTCTAGACATGTTAAAATAATGTCTGAGACTATTGATATGGCAGGCAAAATTCCAAAGGAAAAACCAAACAGATTTTTTTTGTTAGCTAAGTGTTCTATGTCATTCCAGCTCCCAGTCTCTTATAATGGAAAGCTAAGTGTTCTATGTCATTCCAGCTCCCAGATTGCAATTCCATTGGCTTCCACTGGATGTCAACTGTCTTTATGTGTTATTTCAAGCTTGTTTCTTTAAAAATGAGCAAGAATTTGGATTTTTTTTTTCAAAATCAGTCTGTTGGCGCGTGGTGAAGAGGACGCGTGCTTACTAATTTTACTTTTCTATTGAACATACTTCTTTCCATGTGAAATAGTATCGTTTAATTACATTTTAGGATACCCGAGGATGAATTAGGAACGTAGTTTGACTTGTTTGAACAAAGTTTAGCAGTATCTTTTTGGACTCCTTTGTCTGCATGGTGAACGAGTGGATTAATGAAATCGATGGCGCCAACTAAACTGACTTTTTGGGATATAAAGAAGGAATTTAATCTAACAAAAAAAACATTTGTGTTGTAGCTGGGACCCTTAGGGATTGCAAACAGAGGAAGATTTTCAAAAGTAAGTGATTTATTTAATCGCTATTTGTGATTTTATAGATCCTGTGCTGGTTTTAAAATATGTTGATGTAAAGCCTACTGTAAATTGGACAACGCAGTTAGATTAAGAATAATTTAAGCTTTTAAATAATATAACGTACTTGTATGTTCATGAATGTTTAATATTACAATCATTTATTTGACTTGCAAGCCCTCCAATTTCACCAGATGGTGTCGACAGGTTAGTGGGATCCCTAATTAAGAGGGTGTGAAGGATGCTGAAGACAAAGAATAGCGGCACCAAAACAATAGTGAGTTTACAAGTTTATCAACTTTGAAAGCAAAATACTTTCTCTTTTTTATCAATGGTATGATATACTATTTTGTAGTCTCTATTTTTAATTTTGCTACATAAGACTGGTGTGACATGCTCACATGCTCTGAGGATGCAGCTAGGGTTACAGTCCGGGCCAGCAGCCACAATATTTAAATGTTTTACTGTCGTCAGCCACAGAGAACATTACACCACATTCCTTGGGAGCGGGGCACATCGGTGGCACTGCGTTATCCTCAAAGCGGGCAAAGAAGGTGTTTAACTTGTCCGGGAGCAAGACGTTGGTGTCCTCGACGTGGCTGGTTTTCCCTTTGTAGTCCGTGATTGTCTGTAGGACCTACCTGTCTCATGTCTGATCCGTTGAAATGCGACTCCACTCCACTGTTACTGTACTGACGTTGTATCCGTTTGATTGCCTTCCAGATGGAATAACTACACTATTTGAATTCAACCATTTTCCGAGTCTCCTTGCCATGGTTAAATGCGGTGGTTCACGATTTTCTGTTTTGCGTGAATACTGCCACCTTTCCACAGTTTCTGATTTGGGTAGTGTGGGGGTTTGGGGGTTTGGTCAAAATGTTTACACAGATCAGACACGGACAGAGTAGCTCGGTTTCAAGGGTGTTTATTTAAATAACAAACCAAAAGAAAAGAATAGGTCTACCCAGGAGACCCTCTCCTGGATACCGTTTTCTGGGCTCCGGGTCTTACTGTATCCTCCATGAGACACTCTCCAGGATACCGTCTTCTGCGCTCCAGGTCTTGCTGTATACCCCAGGAGACCCTCTCCTGGATACCGTTTTCTGGGCTCCGGGTCTTACTGTATCCTCCATGAGACACTCTCCAGGATACCGTCTTCTGCGCTCCAGGTCTTGCTGTATACCCCAGGAGACCCTCTCCTGGATACCGTTTTCTGGGCTCCGGGTCTTACTGTATCCTCCATGAGACACTCTCCAGGATACCGTCTTCTGCGCTCCAGGTCTTGCTGTACCCTGTGTGGAACAATTCTGAACAAAGGGATCCAATAGAGGAAAGTCATATTTCGGGTAGTAATGCTGGTGAGTAACCTCCCCTCCAAAAGTTCTTTCCGGCTGTATTTAATAACACAAAACAATTTCTGGGCTAATAATGTAAGAAATAACACAAAAAAAATAAATACTGCAAAGTTTCTTAGGAGCTAGAAGCAGAGCTGCCATGTCTGTCAGCACCATCTTGGTTGGGTACAGAAGCACCAGATCATCAGCAAACAATAGACATTTGACTTTAGATTCTAGTAGGGTGAGGCCGGGTGCTGCAGATTGTTCTTGTGCCCTCGCCAATATGTTGATATACAGTGCCTTGCGAAAGTATTTGTTCCCCTTGAACTTTGCGACCTTTTTCCACATTTCATGCTTCAAACATAAAGATATAAAACTGTATTTTTTTGTGAAGAATCAACAACAAGTGGGAAACAATTATGAAGTGGAACGACATTTATTGGCTATTTCAAACTTTTTTAACAAATCAAGAACTGAAAAATTGGGCGTGCAAAATTATTCAGCCCCCTTAAGTTAATACTTTGTAGCGCCACCTTTTGCTGCGATTACAGCTGTAAGTCGCTTGGGGTATGTCTCTATCAGTTTTGCACATCGAGAGACTGAAATTTTTTCCCATTCCTCCTTGCAAAACAGCTCGAGCTCAGTGAGGTTGGATGGAGAGCATTTGTGAACAGCATTTTTCAGTTCTTTCCACAGATTCTCGATTGGATTCAGGTCTGGACTTTGACTTGGCCATTCTAACACCTGGATATGTTTATTTTTGAACCATTCCATTGTAGATTTTGCTTTATGTTTATGTTCAAAAGGTCGCAAAGTTCAAGGGGGCCGAATACTTTCGCAAGGCACTGTATGTGTTAAAGAGGGTGGGGGCTTAAGCTGCATCCTTGTCTCACCCCACGGCCCTGTATAGAGAAATGTAGAGAAATGTGTCTGTTTTTTGTCAATTTTAACAAAACACTTGTTGTTTGTGTACATGGATTTGATAATGTCATAGGTTTTTATAATGTTGAATGGATTTCATTGTGTTTTATGTCCATCTATTTGTTCAGCAGACTCATGCCAAATTGAGTCGAAAGCTTTTCTGAAAACAACCAAAAACGTGAAGACTTTGCCTTTTATTTGGTTTGTTTGGCAACTAGGGTGTGCAGGATGAATACATGGTCTGTCACTCCATCATTTGATTGACATTTGCTCAGAACACTTTTTTTTGCTGAGGAAATATACAAGTTAATGATAACGCAGAAGATTTTCTCAAAGTTGCTATTGACGCAGATTCCTCTGTATTTATTGGGGTCAAATTAGTATTTCATTGGGTTCAAAATTACACTTTTGTGTATTTGGGTCATAGGTCCTTGGTCCCAAATATTGGGGAAGATGCCAGAGCTGAGGATGATCTTAAAGAGTTTAAGTATAGCCAGTTGGAATATGTTGTCTGTATATTTTAACATTTCATTTAGCATACCATCAACCCCACAGGACTCTCTGGGTTGGAGGGTTTGTGTTTTGTCCTGTAGTTCAATCAATGTAATTGGATAATCCAGTGGGTTCTGGTAGTCTTTAATAGTTGATTCTAAGTGTTGTACTTGATCATGTAGATGTTGTTGCTGTTTGTTCTTTGTTATAGAGCCAAACAGATTGGAGAAATGGTTTACCCATACATCTCCATTTTGGATAGATAAATCTTAGAGTTGTTTGTTTAGTGTTTTCCAATTATCCCAGAAGTGGTTCGATTCTATGGATTCCACAATTACATTGAGCTGATTTTTGATGTGCTGTTCCTTCTTTTTCTGTTGTGTATTTCTGTGTTGTTTAAGTGATTCACCATATGGGGCGGCAGGTAGCCTAGTGGTTAGAGCATTGGGCCAGTAACCGAAAGGTTGCTAGATCGAATACCCGAGCTAACAAGGTAAACATTTGTCATTCTGCCCCTGAACAAGGCAGTTAACCCACTGTTTGTAGGCAATCATTTTAAATAAGAATTTGTTCTTAACCTTGCCTAGTTAAATTAAAAATAAAATACATTGTAAAGGCTTAGAATCAGGTTTTCTGGGTCTCTATGTTTTTGGCTGGATATGTTTCTCAATTTCATTCTTAGGTTTTTTTCATTCTTCATCAAACAATTTGTCATTGTTGTTCATTTTCTTAGGTTGTCTGCTTGACAATTTCAGATTTGATAGGGAAGCTGAGAGGTCAAATATACTGTTTAGGTTTTCTACTACTAAGTCTACAACTTCACTATTACAGTGAAACTATTTGTCCAGGAAATTGTCTAGAAAGGATTGATTTTGTTGTTGCCTAATAGTTTTTTGGTAGATTTCCACACATTTCCACACTTTCCACACTATTTTACTTCCATCTATAGCATCTTTCAATATTATTCAGTTCCTTTGGCTTTTATACCTCATGATTGATAGCTCTGTTCAAGTAGAGTGTGATTTTGCTGTAATGTGATAGGGGTGTCAGTGGACTGACTGTGAACGTGCTTCCACACTCTCTCGCTCTGTCTCTGTATTTCTCTGTCAGACCTTAAGTAAGTCTTGTTCTTCGTAAGCAGGTAGTTTTACGGATGGCCTTAACAGCACTGATCCAGGGGTGTTGGAAATGAACTGCCCCTGATTCCACTCTCATCCTCTCCTCCCTGATCCCACTCTCCTCCTCTCCTCCCTCCTCTTATTTAGAGCTCTATGGACTTTATCCAACATGTTTTTGGGCCCACCCATAACCACAGCCATACTCTGGACCTGGTTATTACCAAGGGGCTTTCTACTGGGCCCACCCATAACCACAGCCATACTCTGGACCTGGTTATTACCAAGGGGCTTTCTCCTGGGCCCACCCATAACCACAGCCGTACTCTAGACCTGGTTAATACCAAGGGGCTTTCTCCTGGGCTCACCCATAACCACAGCCGTACTCTAGACCTGGTTAATACCAAGGAGCTTCCTCCTGGGCCCACCCATAACCACAGCCTTACTCTAGACCTGGTTAATACCAAGGGGCTTTCTCCTGGGCCCACCCATAACCACATCCATACTCTAGACCTGGTTATTACCAAGGGGCTTTCTACTGGGCCCACTCATAACCACATCCATACTCTGGACCTGGTTATTACCAAGGGGCTTTCTACTGGGCCCACCCATAACCACAGCCATACTCTGGACCTGGTTATTACCAAGGGGCTTTCTACTGGGCCCACCCATAACCACGGCCATACTCTGGACCTGGTTATTACCAAGGGGTTTTCTCCTGGGCCCAACCATAACCACATCCATACTCTAGACCTGGTTATTACCAAGGTTCTTTCTTTAGACATATCCTCTATTGTTGATGTTGCTTTTTCTGATCACATCTGGGGATTTATACGACCTTCCTGCCCATAGAACAGGGCAGGAACGCCCATTACTGAACGCATTATTAAGAAACAATACAGTCGCTTGCGAAAGTATTCAGCCCCCTTGGCCATTTTCCTATTTTGTTGCCTTACAACCTGGAATTTTGGTCGGGGGGGGGGGGGGTTGTATCATTTGATTTACACAACATGCCTACCACTCTGAAGGCGCAAAATATTGTTTATTGTGAAACAAACAAGAAATAAGACAAAAAAAAATTAGCTTGCATAACTATTCACCCCCCTGAAGTCAATACTTTGTAGAGTCACACTTTTCTGCAATTACAGCTGCACGTCTCTTGGGATATGTCTCTATAAGCTTGGCACATCTAGCCACTGGGATTTTTGCCAATTCTTCAAGGCTAAACTGCTCCAGCTCCTTCAAGTTGGATGGATTCTGCTGGTGTACTGCAGTCATACCACAGATTCTCAATTGGATTGAGGTCTGGTGCTTTGATTGGGCCATTCCAAGACATTTAAATGTTTTTCTTTAACCACTCAAGTGTTGCTTTAGCGGTATGCTTAGGGTCATTGTCCTGCTGGAAGGTGAACCTCCGTTCCAGTCTCAAATCTCTGAAAGACTGAAACCGGTTTCCCTCAATAATTTCCCTATATTTAACACCATCCATCATTCCTTCAATTCTGACCAGTTTCCCTGTCCCTGCCAATGAAAAACATCCCCACAGCATGATGCTACCACCAACATGCTTCACTTTGGGGATAGGGTCTCGGGGTGATGAGAGGTGTGGGCTTTGAGCCAGACATTGCGTTTTCCTTGATGGCCAAAAAGCTACATTTTAGTCTCATCTGACCAGAGTATCTTCCTCCATGTTTGGGGAGTCTCCCACATGCCTTTTGGCGAACACCAAACGTGTTTGGTTATTTTTTCCTTTAAGCAATTGCTTTTTTCTGGCCACTCTTCCATAAACCCCAGTTCTGTGGAGTGTACGACAAAGTGGTCCAATGGACACATACTCCAATCTCCGCTGTGGAGCTTAGCAGCTCCTTCAGGGTTATCTTTGGTCTCTTTGTTGCCTCTCTGATTAATGTCCTCCTTGCCTTGTCTGTGAGTTTTGGTGGGCGGCTCTATCTTGGTAGGTTTGTTGTGGTGCCATATTATTTAAATTTTTTGATAATGGAGTTTAATATTCAAAGTTTCTGATATGTTTTTATAACCCAACCCTGATCTGTACCAGGTAACCCACTATACCACCAACCCTGATATGTACCAGGTAACCCACTATACCACCAACCCTGATCTGTACCAGGTAACCCACTATACCACCAACCCTGATCTGTACCAGGTAACCCACTATACCACCAACCCTGATCTGTACCAGGTAACCCACTATACCACCAACCCTGATCTGTACCAGGTAACCCACTATACCACCAACCCTGATCTGTACCAGGTAACCCACTATACCACCAACCCTGATCTGTACCAGGTAACCCACTATACCACCAACCCTGATCTGTACCAGGTAACCCACTATACCACCAACCCTGATCTGTACCAGGTAACCCACTATACCACCAACCCTGATCTGTACCAGGTAACCCACTATACCACCAACCCTGATCTGTACCAGGTAACCCACTATACCACCAACCCTGATCTGTACCAGGTAACCTACTATACCACCAACCCTGATCTGTACCAGGTAACCCACTATACCACCAACCCTGATCTGTACCAGGTAACCCACTATACCACCAACCCTGATCTGTACCAGGTAACCCACTATACCACCAACCCTGATCTGTACCAGGTAACCCACTATACCACCAACCCTGATATGTACCAGGTAACCCACTATACCACCAACCCTGATCTGTACCAGGTAACCCACTATACCACCAACCCTGATCTGTACCAGGTAACCCACTATACCACCAACCCTGATCTGTACCAGGTAACCCAGTATACCACCAACCCTGATCTGTACCAGGTAACCCACTATACCACCAACCCTGATCTGTACCAGGTAACTCACTATACCACCAACCCTGATCTGTACCAGGTAACCCACTATATCACCAACCCTGATCTGTACCAGGTAACCCACTATACCACCAACCCTGATCTGTACCAGGTAACCCACTATACCACCAACCCTGATCTGTACCAGGTAACCCAGTATACCACCAACCCTGATCTGTACCAGGTAACCCACTATACCACCAACCCTGATCTGTACCAGGTAACCCACTATACCACCAACCCTGATCTGTACCAGGTAACCCACTATACCACCAACCCTGATCTGTACCAGGTAACCCACTATACCACCAACCCTGATCTGTACCAGGTAACCCAGTATACCACCAACCCTGATCTGTACCAGGTAACCCACTATACCACCAACCCTGATCTGTACCAGGTAACCCAATATACCACCAACCCTGATATGTACCAGGTAACCCACTATACCACCAACCCTGATCTATACCAGGTAACCCAGTATACCACCAACCCTGATCTGTACCAGGTAACCCACTATACCACCAACCCTGATCTGTACCAGGTAACCCACTATACCACCAACCCTGATCTGTACCAGGTAACCCACTATACCACCAACCCTGATCTGTACCAGGTAACCCACTATACCACCAACCCTGATATGTACCAGGTAACCCACTATACCACCAACCCTGATCTATACCAGGTAACCCAGTATACCACCAACCCTGATCTGTACCAGGTAACCCAGTATACCACCAACCCTGATCTGTACCAGGTAACCCACTATACCACCAACCCTGATATGTACCAGGTAACCCACTATACCACCAACCCTGATCTGTACCAGGTAACCCACTATACCACCAACCCTGATCTGTACCAGGTAACCCACTATACCACCAACCCTGATCTGTACCAGGTAACCCACTATACCACCAACCCTGATCTGTACCAGGTAACCCAATATACCACCAACCCTGATATGTACCAGGTAACCCACTATACCACCAACCCTGATCTATACCAGGTAACCCAGTATACCACCAACCCTGATCTGTACCAGGTAACCCACTATACCACCAACCCTGATCTGTACCAGGTAACCCACTATACCACCAACCCTGATCTGTACCAGGTAACCCACTATACCACCAACCCTGATCTGTACCAGGTAACCCACTATACCACCAACCCTGATCTATACCAGGTAACCCAGTATACCACCAACCCTGATCTGTACCAGGTAACCCAGTATACCACCAACCCTGATCTGTACCAGGTAACCCACTATACCACCAACCCTGATCTGTACCAGGTAACCCACTATACCACCAACCCTGATCTGTACCAGGTAACCCACTATACCACCAACCCTGATCTGTACCAGGT
>NC_143036.1:3002500-3032500 GCF_057628025.1 Oncorhynchus mykiss
CAGCTGTTTGTGACACACTACATGCCGGTTACACAGTCAGAGATGAAGACTACACAGCTCCTGTCAATGGAGAGCTGCATTAGGAGGCATTGCTTTAGTCTAGGACTAGACTTAACCCATGTCTAGGAAACCGTTCTTAGTGTAGTAATTATTTAGTTGTCTTCCTTGTTGTTTCTGTAAACTCTGTTATGTTGGACACATCAGATAACATTTAAATAACGGCATATACCCATAATAGAAAAGTTTAAACCCTTATTGCTGTAATTAATTTAGTGACTGTTGCATGTTGCGTCAGACACTTCTGTTTGCCGGTCGTGACACGTGAATGATTTTATAGTCTAATCATTTTATTTGTATAAACCCCACGTAGGTTGTCCTGTAGCCCTCTGAGCCAGTAACAATGACACAACATCACTGTGTTGCTGGCACTGCATTACTCAACCACACAGTTGCATTACTATTCCAGTCTGCACACTATTCCTAGATGGGAACACCAGTCGTCCCACCTGTGAACAGCTGCACAGAGGCATAAGCAGTGGCATAAGTCAAGGAATGTTTTAATAGCTATACCACATATCAACCCCGTATTGTTGTCATCACATCATAATGCTAAGCAATTATTTCATGAACACTTAAATCGTCTCATGATTACATTTAGAATAGTGACCTTGTACTGTCTTTTTACAGGGTCTGAAACCTGGACCCATAGGCAACAGAAGGAGGGATTTGGTATTCCCTAGTAGCCAGTATAGTAGGTAGTATTCCCTAGTAGCCAGTATAGTAGGTAGTATTCCCTAGTAGCCAGTATAGTAGGTAGTATTCCCTAGTAGCCAGTATAGCAGGTAGTATTCCCTAGTAGCCAGTATAGCAGGTAGTATTCCCTAGTAGCCAGTATAGTAGGTAGTATTCCCTAGTAGCCAGTATAGCAGGTAGTATTCCCTAGTAGCCAGTATAGTAGGTAGTATTCCCTAGTAGCCAGCATAGTAGGTAGTATTCCCTAGTAGCCAGTATAGTAGGTAGTATTCCCTAGTAGCCAGCATAGTAGGTAGTATTCCCTAGTAGCCAGTATAGCAGGTAGTATTCCCTAGTAGCCAGTATAGCAGGTAGTATTCCCTAGTAGCCAGTATAGCAGGTAGTATTCCCTAGTAGCCAGTATAGTAGGTAGTATTCCCTAGTAGCCAGCATAGTAGGTAGTATTCCCTAGTAGCCAGTATAGTAGGTAGTATTCCCTAGTAGCCAGTATAGTAGGTAGTATTCCCTAGTAGCCGGTATAGTAGCCAGTATAGTAGGTAGTATTCCCTAGTAGCCAGTATAGCAGGTAGTATTCCCTAGTAGCCAGTATAGTAGTTAGTATTCCCTAGTAGCCAGCATAGTAGGTAGTATTCCCTAGTAGCCAGTATAGCAGGTAGTATTCCCTAGTAGCCAGTATAGCAGGTAGTATTCCCTAGTAGCCAGTATAGCAGGTAGTATTCCCTAGTAGCCAGTATAGCAGGTAGTATTCCCTAGTAGCCAGTATAGTAGGTAGTATTCCCTAGTAGCCAGTATAGTAGGTAGTATTCCCTAGTAGCCAGTATAGTAGGTAGTATTCCCTAGTAGCCAGTATAGTAGGTAGTATTCCCTAGTAGCCAGTATAGCAGGTAGCATTCCCTAGTAGCCAGTATAGTAGGTAGTATTCCCTAGTAGCCAGTATAGTAGGTAGTATTCCCTAGTAGCCAGTATAGCAGGTAGCATTCCCTAGTAGCCAGTATAGTAGGTAGCATTCCCTAGTAGCCAGTATAGTAGGTAGTATTCCCTAGTAGCCAGTATAGTAGGTAGTATTCCTTAGTAGCCAGTATAGTAGGTAGTATTCCCTAGTAGCCAGTATAGCAGGTAGTATTCCCTAGTAGCCAGTATAGCAGGTAGCATTCCCTAGTAGCCAGTATAGTAGGTAGTATTCCTTAGTAGCCAGTATAGTAGGTAGTATTCCCTAGTAGCCAGTATAGTAGGTAGTATTCCCTAGTAGCCAGTATAGTAGGTAGTATTCCCTAGTAGCCAGTATAGTAGGTCGTATTCCCTAGTAGCCAGTATAGTAGGTAGTATTCCCTAGTAGCCAGTATAGTAGGTAGTATTCCCTAGTAGCCAGTATAGTAGGTAGTATTCCCTAGTAGCCAGTATAGTAGGTAGTATTCCCTAGTAGCCAGTATAGCAGGTAGTATTCCCTAGTAGCCAGTATAGTAGGCAGTATTCCCTAGTAGCCAGTATAGTAGGTAGTAACTGGTCATATCCTATTACACTTTGACTATATACAAATATAGATTATCAGGTGTTTTCAAGTGTTTAGATTGTCTGACCACAGCAGCAGCTGCTTTGCTTTACAGCAGTACACTCCACAGCGCCCTTCTTGGTCCGCTACCCGACCTCTCAGTTCTCCAGATAGAACAACTGTGACCCTCTGTCCAAGCCATTGATCTGCAGCATGGGGAGAGGTCTGCTGAAAAGCTTTTAGTCGACTCCCACTTTGGAAAGGTACAGGTGGGGAGCCTCCTGTCTTACCAGCGGCCTCCAATCACAACGCGACACAATTCATCTCTCAATGTGGATTCTAAGATGAGCAATATCTTGATGGACCTGTGCTGCTGGCATTTGACTCTGTTTACAGACAGAAAAGGTGGAGGTGACTGTGTGCCTGGCACACAGTCATCAAGGAGGAACCCCTTGTCTGACATCACTGCCATGTCTTCAGTGAGCAAGCCAAACAGTCCTGATTGTTTGAATAGCTCTTTGTCGCCGATGGAGCCAGCATTCAATTCTGACAGACAAATAACTTCTCCATGTGGGACCATCCCATCCCTTTCAAGGTGCAGTGGGACCTGTAATGAGAGTGTGTAGAGGGAGACTGGCTGGCTGCTGGCATCTCAACTCGGTACAGTCAGTGATGACTTGGTTGTCTGGATACTTACTGAACTCCTTCGGCAACACAGCCTTGACATCTTCCGAAGACATCCATACAGAGACAGACCCCAGCAGAATGTAAAGGCAGTTGGCCCATGTGACAACCCTCCTGCTTACTGTCCAGTGATGGGATGCCAAATCGGTCAGCGATGTCCTTCTCAGCTGACCCCAAGGACAAGGACATGGTGGAAGAGGAACAGATCATTCGGAATGTCTCTGTAGGACAAATGCACAAATCACTAACAGATATTTGCAGTGGGCTATAGCTTTTAGCTACAGTGAAAAGTAACGTTGGCTAAGACAATACAGTTACGGGAGAACGTACTGAGTGGTTACACGGAAAGTCCACCTCCTTATTCCTCAGCTTGGCTCTCCTCGCTCGTGTGACACGGACAATATTGGCATTTGACGGTTCGATGAGAGACCAAAAGGCCATCAGACGGCCATATGACGCAAATCTACATGGGGAAAAACATTGATAGGGGTTATTTAACACTAAATGTACTATCATACATCTAAGGCAGAAATTAAGTTAGCTATGGAATGTGGTGGCAGATAGCAAACAGTGTGAAGTTCATGATGTAACAATGCTAAGCAGGGCTAGGTTCACCCACCTTGTGAAGGCCTGGATCTGATTCCAAAAATCACTGCAGCCCAAAATGAGTTCTCCCAGTCAAATCCTCTACTTTGTTCCGTAGGTCCTCAATCTCTCTCTGCATCTCTTCCCTCTCAATCAAAACCAGATCAACTGCAGCAGGCCCAGGCACTGCACAGTAGTCGTGGTCATGGTAGCTATCCATCTTGTTATCCTCTCCATCTTCAACATGGTGGTCCTCTGCACACCCAGGCTGTGGTTTCTCCCTTCATTCCCAAACACTTGCTCTTGCTTGGACATGGTAGATATTCCACTGGAATAGCAAAGGTACTTCTCCCTTCCTCAGACTTCGAAGCCCACTTAGAAGATTCAATGAAATCGTCTAGTAAAAAGTGTCTACCACACACCTTGGAGTGACTTGTGACGGTGAAGTTTTCCCTGACAATATTGATGCCCCATTTTTCTCTTAGCTCAGTATCATTGAGAAATTAATGAAAACTCAACAAGGAGTATTTCGCTGAGGAGGTACACAATGGAACAGAGCAATATTCCATGGAGCTGACCTCTCACCTCAAAACTTTACGTTGCTCTTCTTCATTTCCTAACTTTCAATATCACGCACCAACTAATAACGTTAACCTACGTGCTGGTAGCTGTTTGCGAGCTAAAGAGACAAAAAAAGACACACAACAGAATAATCGAATTACAAAAATCACCAACACCATTTTCAGTCAGATCAATAAAAAAACACTATAGAAATATGATTATATTAATATACTGATTATATTAATATACTGATTATATTAATATACTGATGATGTTAATATACTGATTGTTTTAATATATTGATTATATTAATATACTGATGATGTTAATACTCTGATTGTGTTAATATAGTGATTGTGTTAATATATAGATTATGTTCATATATTGATTATGTTAATATATTGATTATGTTCATATATTGATTATGTTAATATAGTTATTATATTAATATACTGAGATATTGATAAAACAAGTGACTTCGAGGCAAGTATGGCTACAATCAGGATGACAGGACGCGATCGGGACAGGAAGCTATGTATCGGGAAGGAAGTTGAGGGGAACTGGGCGTTGCTACGTTGTGCATCTTGGGTTGAGGTCAGGGGATTGTGGAGGCCAGGTCATCTGATGCAGCACCATCACTCTCTTTCTTGGTCAAATTACACAACCTGGATGTAACGGGGTGCGTACTGGTGGCAGAGAAGTCAGGCGCAGGAGAAACTGATTCACAACGGTGTCGTTTAATAAACATTAAAACCACCGGAAACAGAACAATCAATGAATGGGTCAAACAAAACGCGGTATCCATCAGCATAACACACACAAGCACTACAAGAAACAATTCCGGACAAGGACATGGGGGAAACAGAGGATTAAATACACAACACGTAATTGATGTAATTGAAACCAGGTGTGAGGGAAGACAAGACAAAACAAATGGAAAGTGAAAGGTGGATCGGCGATGGCTAGAAGGCCGGTGACGTCGACCACTGAACGCTTGCCGAACTAGGAGAGGGACCAACTTCGAGGGAAGTCGTGACACTGGAGGTGTGTTTTGGGTCATTGTCCTGTTGAAAAATAAATGATAGTCCCACTAAGCACAAACCAGATGGATGGCGTATCACTGCAAAATGCTCTGCTAGCCATGCTGGTTAAGTGTGCCTTGAATTCTAAATAAATCACAGACAGTATCACCAGCAAAGCACCCCCACACCATCACATATCCTCCTCCTTGCTTCACGGTGGGACTCATGCAGAGATCATCTGTTCACCTACACTGACCAAAACAACAAGTTTGATCTTCCAAAAGAAAGCCAGATCTCATGGAAATAAATACCAGTTCACCCTAGAAGAGGTAAACAGTAACCACACCACCAATTATACCTAACTCAGTCTTAACATCAAAGCATCAGGGCGGTTAGACACCGCTATCAAAACACTGGCGGAGAAAGCAAGGTGAGAATATTACTCAGTAAAGAAAACAATACAGAAATGTAACCCTCTAATCCAACCAATTCTAATGTATGGCAGTGAAATATTGGGCCAATTATTAAACTGAAATATGGGGCCCATTATTACAGTGAAATATGGGGCCCATTATTACAGTGAAATATGGGGCCCATTATAACAGTGAAATATGGGGCCCATTATTACAGTGAAATATGGGGCCCATTATTACAGTGAAATATGGGGCCCATTATTACAGTGAAATATGGGGCCCATTATAACAGTGAAATATGGGGCCCATTATTACAGTGAAATATGGGGCCCATTATTACAGTGAAATATGGGGCCCATTATTACAGTGAAATATGGGGCCCATTATTACAGTGAAATATGGGGCCCATTATTACATTGAAATATGGGGCCCATTATTACACTGAAATATTGGGCCCACTATAACAGTGAAATTTGGGGCCCATTATTACAGTGAAATATGGAGCCCACTATAACAGTGAAATATGGGGCCCACTATAACAGTGAAATTTGGGGCCCATTATTACAGTGAAATATGGAGCCCACTATAACAGTGAAATATGGAGCCCACTATAACAGTGAAATATGGAGCTCACTATAACAGTGAAATATGGAGCCCACTATAACAGTGAAAACACACGTCAAATAGGACAAAAACCCTCACAGAAAAAGTGCATCTTGAATTTTCAAAAACATGTACATTACATAGAAGCTGACTTCCTCTTCTACTGCCCATTGAAAAAAAGGCATGCAAATTCTGAGTTCACCTAGACCAATCACATGAAGGGTTCATACAAACAAAAAAAGCATTTATGGACTCTCTGCCCAGAGAGTGACCTCTTGAGAACCACTCCAGGCAACCATAGACTTTCCTAGACTACTATACTACACCACAATCCCATTACCTACAAAAAAAACCTATACAAAACACACCACAATAAATAACCCATGTCACACCCTGGCCTGACCAAAATAATAAAGAAAACACAAAATACTAAGACCAGGGCGTGACACAGAGAGTGACCTCTTAACACGACTGTCCCCGTGGTCTAAACTTACACAGCTGGAGGTGAATAATAAGAACACATGAATCAACTATTGGTGGAGTTGGGTGTAAGGTCAGAAAAAGGTGGAACGCTTCCGAACTGGTAAAGAGACTTCACTTTAGCTGAATACTTAAACTGTCTAGAAGACCCCAAACAAAGAACAACCTTAACGAAATATAAAATGAGTGATCATAGTCTGGCAGTTGAAACCGGACACCATCAATGAACATGGTTAGCTGGAGAGGACAGTTTCCAATCACCTGCCACAAATAAATATTCATTATAGACTCCTTCTTCCTGAAAATTCCAAACGAAAATGTCTAAATTCACAGAACAATCACACCAACTTTGTGGGGAAAGTTAATTTCTGATTAGTTTTTTGTGAGAAATGACTTTCAAAAGACAGAAATGGAAATGCATAAATGTATTTGTCTTAAGGACATTACAACATTGAAAATACAAAATACATGTCTGTGGCAAAGAAGGGGGTCGAGTGATAAATGGCAGATATGTGAGAGCAGAACTAATAAACAGGCTCTGCCCGATCACTAAATTGGCCACCCCTGTCAGAACTACAGATCACAAAATGGCCGACCGCCAAAACTACAAGTCCCAGAAGCAAGGGGAACCCTCAGAAGGTGGAGCCGACCCACAGATAAAGGGTCAAGAAAAACCAGGAAGAGAGAGAGAGAGAGTGCTGGAAGGATCTATGAACAATAGAGAAAGAGACAATAGAGATTGGCTGGATTTACCATGTATGAGCTGGATTGTTTTGGATTTACCTGTTGGCGTTTGGACCTGGACCTACCGAGAACCCAATTCGTGTACCGAACCCTGCTATCCTTGACCTCGCCTACGGCCTGGGTGGACCAGGACGGAGAAACAAACATACAGGTCCTGTTGGAAAGAACTCTCATTCTTGGGTGATTTGGGGACAGTTTACCACTTAATTTGTCACAAACGCTCCTAACCTTGAAGAGGTTTGCCACAGGGTCCTTGGAAATTACAAATAAGCGCTTGAAAAAGTCCTCGAAAGTTCTTAAATTTGACTTGCCAATGTCTGTTTATATCCTGTAGGCTACTGGATTTGCCCAAATGTAAGAGAGAAAATATCCCGCTATTGAACTGATGTGCGCATTACTCACTTTCCTGACAGATCTTGACCCAGGCCAGTACACATTTTATATAACCCTTTGTAAACTTAAGCTGAATTTCAATGTTATGTGTGTTTGTCAACCCGCCCAAAAAAGTAAAATGTGTGTGTGTGTGTGTGTTGGAGGGTCAGTGAAGAATGTGTGTGTGTGTTGGAGAATGTGTGTGTGTGTGTGTGTGTGTGTGTGTGTGTGTGTTGGAGGGTCAGTGAAGAATGTGTGTGTGTGGTTAGAGTCCAGTGAGTGTACGTACATCAAGCCTTTGCAAGACAGTCAGTGCAAAAAAATCATAATAAATAGTAATAAAATAAGGGGGTTCATGTAAATTGTCCAGAGAGTCATTTGATGAACTGTTCAGCAGCCTTATGGGGGTAGAAGTTGTTTAGAGTCCTGTTGGTTCCAGATTGGGGGCATCTGTACTGCTTGCCGTGCGGTAGCAGAGAGAACGGTCTATGACTTGGGTGGCTGGGGTCTTTGACAAATTTCATGGCTTTTGTCTGACACCACCTGATATAGAGGTCATGGATGACAGGTGGACCATGTTAGTTTGTTGGTGATGTTGACACCAAGGAACTTGAAACTCTCTACCTGCTCCACTACAACCTCGTCAATGAGAATGGGGGTGTGTTCTGTACTCCTTTTCCTGTAGTCCACAATCATCTCCTTTGTCTTGCACACATTAGGAGAAAGGTTGTTGTCCTGGCACCACACTGCTAGGTCTCAGACCTCCTCCCTATAGGCATTGTTGTCGGCGATCACGCCTACCACCCTCATGCCAACTTAATGGCGTGTGTGAACGGAGGTTCATCTAATACTTGTGATCGCTCTTTCTCTCCAGTCTGCCTGCTCATCATAGGCAAAATGACAATCACAAAACACAACACGTTTTCATGTTAAACTTTCTTTATAAAATCAAATAGTTTGACCTAATGAACAGTTATTGTCAATTTTTATGAATAGGAAGAAATATTAGCCACATCACTCTCCCTTTAGATTTTTAAATAAGATAAACTCAAATAAAATAGTTGTACTTTGCTCTGTGTACGAACGTTAGTATCAGTGGTAGTAATTCATGAATTGTTTTGTCACCTTAATATTCTCCTGTTTCCAGCCCCATTGCTCTGTCAGAGACAAAGCATACGCCTGATATTACCTCCAACAATGGTCTCACGGCTCACAAGATACACATTTCATCACTGATATGCCTGCAGAGGACCGGTCATCAATTTGATTGTGTAAAAGTAATTCTACCTTGATTGACTTCTTTCATTTCTTGACTTAAACAGTCCGTTCATTCCTCTAGCAATCTCTCACTCCATCTCCATCGCTCTCTCTAACTCACACTATCTCTCTATCTCTCTGTCTCACTCACTCCATCTCTCCATCGCTATCTCTAACTCACACTATCTCTCTCTCTAACTCACACTATCTCTCTGTCTCTCTTGCTCCATCTCTCACCCCATTACATCATTGTGTATGTATTCACTATGCATGGCTTGTGAGATAATTATGTTTTCTCATTTCCAGTGTTTCCAATGTCTTTCTTCCCATCTCCCCCTTAACGGACAGTCGTATGTGTCTGTATGTAATGGCCCTGAGTCACCCATCATCAGCTCTACCAGACATCAGCCTCCCTGGAAACATTTACACATATTACAACACACAGATTGATCCAAATATTGAGCGAATCAACTCTGTTTCACCTGGAATTTCCCTGTGTATTAGGATGTGTAAACCTCTCCTTGTGTAATCTCTCTCTCTCTCTCTCTCTCTCTCTCTCTCTCTCTCTCTCTCTCTCTCTTTCCAGCTCTGTGTTTAGGGCCAAATATCACTCTAGTTTGCTCTGTTTTTTTTGTGAATGTGTCAAGAGAAAACAAAAAGATAATTACATGATTTGGTTGGTTCTAATTGTGTTGCTTTCCTGAGGCTCTGTGGGGTGTGTTTGTGAACAGAGCCCCAGGACCAGCTTGCTTAGGGGACTCTTCTCCAGGTTCATCTCTCTGTAGGTGATGGCTTTGTTATGGAAGGTTTGGGAATCGCTTCCTTTTAGGTAGTGTTAGAATTGAACAGCTCCTTTCTGGTTTTTCATAATTAGCGGGTATCGGCCTAATTCTGCATGCATTATTTTGTGTTTTACGTTGTACAATGATAATTTTTCTAAGAGAGAGACAACAATAAGGAAATTAGGTAGCATGTCTACCACTAATATCTCTACTACAACCATTACCACTAGTAACATTTCTACCACTAATATCTAATATCTCTACTACCATTACCACTAGTATCATTTAAACTTCTATCTCTACTACCATTACCACTAGTATCATTTGTACCCCTAATATCTCTACTACCATTACCACTAGTATCATTTGTACCCCTAATATCTCTACTACCATTACCACTAGTATCATATATACCTCTAATATCTCTACCACCATTACCACTAGTATCATTTGTACCCCTAATATCTCTACTACCATTACCACTAGTTTCATATATACCTCTAATATCTCTACTACTACCATTACCACTAGTTTCATATATACCTCTAATATCTCTACTACCATTACCACTAGTATCATATATACCTCTAATATCTCTACCACCATTACCACTAGTATCATTTGTACCCCTAATATCTCTACCACCATTACCACTAGTTTCATATATACCTCTAATATCTCTACTACCATTACCACTAGTATCATTTGTACCCCTAATATCTCTACTACCATTACCACTAGTATCATGTCTACC
Source organism: Oncorhynchus mykiss (assembly GCF_057628025.1). Taxonomy (NCBI): domain Eukaryota; kingdom Metazoa; phylum Chordata; class Actinopteri; order Salmoniformes; family Salmonidae; genus Oncorhynchus; species Oncorhynchus mykiss. The sequence goes on from NC_143036.1 coordinate 3,013,000, forward strand.
TCTAATATCTCTACCAACATTACCACTAGTAGTATTTATACCTCTCTCTACTACCACCATTACCACTAGTATCATTGATACCTCTAATATCTCTACTACCACCATTACCACTAGTTTCATATATACCTCTAATATCTCTACTACTACCATTACCACTAGTATCATGCATACATCTAATATCTCTACTACTACCATTACCACTAGTTTCATATATACCTCTAATATCTCTACCACCATTACCACTAGTATCATGCATACATCTAATATCTCTACTACTACCATTACCACTAGTTTCATATATACCTCTAATATCTCTACCACCATTACCACTAGTATCATGCATACATCTAATATCTCTACTACTACCATTACCACTAGTTTCATATATACCTCTAATATCTCTACCACCATTACCACTAGTATCATTTATACCTCTAATATCTCTACTACCATTACCACTAGTAGTATTTATACCTCTCTCTACTACCACCATTACCACTATTATAATTTATACCTCTAATATCTCTACTACCACCATTACCACTAGTATCATGTCTACCTCTAATATCTCTACCATCATTACCAGTAGTATCATTTATACCACTATTATATCTACCTACTACCATTACCACCAGTAGTATTTATACCTCTAATATCTCTACTACCACCATTACCACTAGTATCATTTATACCTCTAATATCTCTACCTACTAAAACTAAATTAAATGTATGACTAACTAGCTGTCATCCATCAGTACTACCAACTTCCATCATCAGTACTAGTAATACTGCTTCCACCACCATCATTAACCGCTTAATCATGGTGTTGGAGTCGTGCCTGGCCATGCAGTCGTGAGTGAACAGGGAGTACAGGAGGGGACTGAGCACGCATCCCTGAGGGGTCCTCGTGGTGAGGATCAGCATGGCGGATGTGTTGTTTACCTACCCTTACGACCTAGGGGCGGCCTGTCAGGAAGTCCAGGATCCAGTTGCAGAGGGAGGTGTTTAGTCCCAGGGTCCTTAGCTTAGTGATGAGCTTTGAGGGTAGTATGGTGTTAAACCCTGAGCTGTATTCAATGAATAGCATTCTCACATAGGTGTTCATTTTGTCCAGGTGGGAAAGGGCAGTGTGGAGAGCAATAGAGATTGCATCATCTGTGGATCTGTTTGGGCGGTATGCAAATTGGAGTGGGTCTAGGGTTTCTGGGATAATGGTGTTGATTTGAGCCATTACCAGCCTTTCAAAGCACTTCATGGCTACAGACGTGAGTGCTACGGGTCTGTAGTCATTTAGGCAGGTTGCCTTTGTGTTCTTGGGCACAGGGACTATGGTGGTCTGCATGAAGCATGTTGGTATTACAGACTCAATCAGGGACATGTTGAAAATGTCAGTGAAGACACCTGCCAGTTGGTCAGCCCGGAGCACACGTCCTGGTAATCCATCTGGCCCCGCAGCCTTGTGAATGTTGACCTGTTTAAAGGTCTTACTCACATCAGCTTCGGAGAGTGTGAGTAAGCTACGGCTACGGACACGTAGTTCATGTAGTTCTTCTTGGGTTATTGGGTAATCTAATGGATTTCGGTTGTTTTATTGACTTTTTTAAAATGTCTAATTGATTAGGTTATATATTTTTTCATGGAATATTTTGTATAGATTATCAACATATTTTTTTTTCCAAATTCCTTCATCTAGTCCGTGTGGCGTTGTTATGATTACATTTTTCCACATGTCCCAGAACTGAAGTTGGTCGATCACTTTTTCAATTTCATCAGGTGTCTTATTGTTATAATAAAATGTATTGTTGTCACGCCCTGACCTTAGAGAGACTTTTTATTTCTCTATTTGGTTAGGTCGGGGTGTGATTTGGGTGGGCATTCTAGTTTTTCTATTTCTTTGTTGGCCTGGTATGGTTCCCAATCAGAGGCAGCTGTCTATTGTTGTCTCTGATTGGGGATCATACTTAGGCAGCCCTTTTTCCCACCTTAGTTTGTGGGATCTTGTTTTTGCACAGTTGCTGTCTAGCCCTGTAGAACTTTACATTCGGTTTTGTAATTTGTTGTTTTGTCGGAGGTCAGTATTATAAATCATGAACACTTTCCACACTGCGCTTTAGTCTCATTCATCTAACGACAGACATAACAATTGTGTTTCATGGTTTGCTACATATGTATTACATTTGTCTTATGTGTTTTCTAATTGTTTTACATTCATTGTCAAATCATTTTTCAGAAACTTATTTTTATGTTTTTGATGTTTTTGATGTTACATTTCTTTGTTTTTTTTTCAGTCCTGAGAAAACCAAAGGCCATATTAACCTTCTTTATTGTTTTGGTATTGTAAGTTATTGAAGACCTGAAAATAATGATTCATTAGGTGTGCTTGCTGAAGGCTACTCCAGATTTAACTCCTAATGTTATTATTAATAGTATTACATGATGCTATGCTAATAGCCTAGCTAGTAGCTGTGTAGCGTAGCCTAACCTACATGATCTGCAGTGGACAGCTGTGTAGCTTAGCCTAACCTTAATAGTATTATGTTATGCTATGCTACTAGTCTAGCTAGTGTAGCGTAGTCTAACCTACATGAGCTACACAGCTGCTCACTGTAAATCTTGTGCGCTCACTCTAACGATTTAACACGAAACAAACTTCAAAATGTCCGGATGGCTTGATATTTTTTTAGATGATATTTTTATGTATTTATACTTTTTTTAACCGCACAAAAACACGGATGCAACATGTAAAGTGTTGGTCCAATTTTACACGAGCTGAAATTAAAAGATCTCAGAAATGTTCCATACAAACAAAAAGCTTATTGCCCTCAAATGCATTTCACTTTTGAGAAGAGAATCCATCCACCTGACAGGTGTGACATATCAAGCAGCTGATTAAACAGCATGATCATTACACAGGTGCACCTTGTGCTGGGGACAATGAAAGGCCTCTTTAAAATGTGCAGTTTTGTCACACGACACAATGCCACAGATGTCTCAAGATTTGAGGGAGCGTGCAAATGGCATGCTGACTGCAGGAATATCCACCAGATCTGTTGCCAGAGATTTGAATGTTAATCTCCTCTACCATAAGCCGCCTCCAACGTAGTTTGAGAATATTTGGCAGTACTTCTGACCAGCCTCACATCCGCAGACAGTGTGTATAGTGTTGTGTGGGGGAGTGGTTTGCTGATGTCAACGTTGTGAACAGAGTGCCCCGTGGTGGTGGGGTTATGGTATGGGCAGGCATAAGCTACGGACAACGAACACAATTGAATTTTATCGATGACAATTTGAATGCACAGAGATACCGTGACGAGATCCTGAAGTCCATTGTGGTGCCATTCATCCACCACCATCACCTCATGTTTCAGCATGATAATGCACAGCCCCATGTGCATTACACACAGCCTCAAGGATCTGTACACAATTCCATATCCTGCATATTCGCCAGACATGCCACCCAGTGAAATTTTTTTGGGATGCTCTGGATCGACGTGTACGACAGCGTGTTCCAGACGCCGCCAATAGTCAGCAGCTTCGCAAGGCCATGGAAGAGGAGTGGGACAACACTCCACAGGTCACAATCAACAGCCTGATCAACTCTACTCGAAGGAGACACATGATTCACACCAACGGACTGGTTTTCTGATCCATGCTCCGACATTTTATTTGTTTTAAAGGTATCTGGGACCAACAGCTTCATATCTGTATTCCCAGTAGTGTGAAATTTCTATATTAGTGCCTAATAGATATATTTCAATTGACCTATTTCCTCATGTGAAATGTAACTCAGTAAATATCTTTGAAATTGTTGCATGTTGCATGTATGTGTGTATAGCAATATGTAAATGACCTTCTAATGCATTTCAAAGCAAAACATGGGCAAAAGACATAAATGGTAAATATATATATATATATATATATATATATAGTGTGTGTGTATATATATATATATATATATTCTCCTCTGTCACCGTTTAACAACTCCAAACCCATGTTGAGGTATTCAGATTGTCCCTACTAGATTGATGTCAGGTTTAATTTGTATAATTTAAAAATAAATCTGCATACATTAACATATGTGTTTTAATGAGAACCAAATCAATCATTCCATCTACCTACTTTTGACTATAACCAGTCACTATCATTACGTCTGCACTCGTTGTTAATACTATAACTAATTTCACAAGCTAATGCTTCAAAACAAGCTCGCAAGCACACCACACTTTTTTTTTTTAGTAAATTACTTTTCAAGTTTAATTTGGATTTAATGTTTCTCTGCATTCTCTCTCTCCTCTCTCTTGTTCCCTCTCTTCGCCCTCTCTCTCTCTTTCTCCCCATCTCTTTCTCTCTTCCTCCCTCTCTATTGTTTACTCCCCCCCTCCTCTCTCTCTGTCCCTCCACCTCTTTCATTTACACATCCACAGATTGAGACACAGATTGAGACACAGATTGAGACACCTCTGTGTCACCTGGAATTTCCTTTTTTGTATTAGGATGTGTACATATATTATCCATCTCCCTCTCTCTCTGAAACGAATTGAACATTTATAATAAATGACTTGCCTCCGTGATGAGATGCCAAAGTAGTGGTCAGACTTTAACACAACTCACCAGATTATTTCTCCCTCCCTCCCTCCCTCCCTCCCTCCCTCCCTCCCTCCCTCCCTCCCTCAAACATGTAAACGGTGAGGTTCTAACCACCTTCCATCCCAGCAGTATCAATGGGGTTCAGGGAACCATTCGACGAGAAGGACACAGAATATGTGTCCCAAATGGCTCCCTATAAAGCGTGGTTTGTTATACAGTAGCAGCCAGCAGTGACTGGTAATACAGAACCTCAGAGCGCCAAGACAGGGACACCACTACCTAACAGCAGGCCATCAACACACACACTGAAACCAGTGGAGAGTAGGACCACCCGAAACAAGAGGAACCGATTGGCTCATACCCAACCCCAACAGCCTACATGTATTGCTTTGTTAGATTCTCTAAATGAAAGCAGTACGTGTTTTCGTTCAAGGAAATGTCTGAAGTTTTCCATTTGTTAATCATCAAGTTCAAACCCCGAGCTGACAAGGTACAAATCTGTCGTTCTGCCCCTGAACAGGCAGTTAACCTACTGTTCAACCTACTTGGCCGTCATTGAAAATAAGAATTTGTTCTTAACTGACTTGCCTAGTTCAATAAAGGTTAATCATCAAGTTGGCCCGCACCTGAAACAAGTGGAAAAAACAACACTCTCCTAGTCTTACCCCTGGTCCATATACTGCTGTGGACCACATGACCTGCAGTGAGTAGCTGTGTAGCGTAGCCTAAACTACATGACCTGCAGTGTGTAGCGTAGCCTAAACTACATGACCTGCAGTGTTATGTAGCGTAGCCTAGCCTACATGACCTGCAGTAAGTAGCTGTGTAGCGTAGCATAACCTACATGACCTGCAGTAAGTAGCTGTGTGGCGTAGCCTAAACTACATGACCTGCAGTGTTATGTAACGTAGCCTAAACTACATGACCTGCAGTGAGTAGCTGTGTAGCGTAGCCTAAACTACATGACCTGCAGTGTTATGTAGCGTAGCCTAGCCTACATGATCTGCAGTGAGTTGTGTAGCGTAGCCTAAACTACATGACCTGCAGTGAGTAGCTGTGTAGCCTAACCTACATGACCTGCAGTGAGTAGCTGTGTAGCGTAGCCTCCTCCTACCCTCTCCTGGAGGTCACCCTCATAGACCTGCTACAAAGAGAAGTGTGATGCTACAGTGTTGACTTTAACATACTTCCCTGCTCACTCTCAGTGGGATCACAGACCAGGAACAATGTATCTATGTGAAGCCTTCTCAGCAGGTGGACGTTGAGCATGGTCCAGGACTAGAGGCAAGCTGGGAGGCCAGCCAGGGAGGGCCAGGGATTGGCTGCCCCTGGTCCGGCCTGGGGTTGACCCGCACTAAAGCACACAGGCCAGTTCCACACCATCACCTCTTTACTCTACCCCGGCTAAAACAACAACACCACACTCTGGGAGGGGGTGTGGGGAGGTGTTGGTGTGTGTGTGTGCGTGCGTGCGTGCGAGAGAGAGAGACAGTAAATCTCAGTAAGACAAATATAATGGTATTCCAAAATAGGTCCAGTTGCCAGGACCACAAATACACATTCCATCTAGACACCGTTGCCCTAGAGCACACAAACAACGAATCATACCTCGGCCTAAACGTCAGCTCATGTTACTTCCACAAAGCTGTGAACGATCTGAGAGACAAGGCAAGAAGGGCCTTCTATGACATCACAAAGAACAAACAATGTGTTTGGTGTGTATGTATGTGCGTAGGATGTCTGCTGTTTGTGTGGAAGTATGTGCGTAGGATGTCTGCTGTTTGTGTGGAAGTATGTGCGTAGGATGTCTGCTGTTTGTGTGGAAGTATGTGCGCATGGTATCTATTGTTTGTGTGGAAGTATGTGCGTATGGTATCTATTGTTTGTGTGGAAGTATGTGCGTATGGTATCTATTGTTTGTGTGGAAGTATGTGCGTATGGTATCTATTGTTTGTGTGGAAGTATGTGCGTATGGTATCTATTGTTTGTGTGGAAGTATGTGCGTATGGTATCTATTGTTTGTGTGGAAGTATGTGCGTATGGTGTCTATTGTTTGTGTGGAAGTATGTGGGTATGGTATCTACTGTTTGTGTGGAAGTATGTGGGTATGGTATCTATTGTTTGTGTGGAAGTATGTGCGTATGGTATCTATTGTTTGTGTGGAAGTATGTGCGTATGGTATCTATTGTTTGTGTGGAAGTATGTGCGTATGGTATCTATTGTTTGTGTGGAAGTATGTGCGTATGGTATCTATTGTTTGTGTGGAAGTATGTGCGCAGCTATAAAAATGGATGTCTGTGTATTGTGTACCTCCAGAACGTTCTCTGAATAAACTGTTCTAACGTTTTGCAAAGGCTGAGTCTTTGACTAATTATTATTAAACCGATGGTCTTACAAACCTCTGGGATTGGTCAAAGCTATTGATTTGATTGTTATTATCATTGGGATTGAAAATTCTCATGACAACATACCACTACTATGCATGAAATACATGCAATACTACAGACGTATCAGCACTATACATGAAATACTACAGACATGCCACTACTATACATGAAATACTACAGACATACCACTACTATACATGAAATACTACAGACATACCACTACTATACATGAAATACTACAGACACACCACTACTATACATTAAATACTACAGACATACCACTACTATACATTAACTTATTGGCTCACCCATCCCATTAGCGGGATCATTTTTATCAACATCCTCTGAATTGCAGAGGCCTAATGCAAATTAAATTACTAAAAATATTTAATTTTCATGAAATCACAAGTGCAATATAGCAAAACACAGCTTAGCTTGTTGTTAATCCACCTGGCGTATCAGATTTGAAAAAAGCGTTTCGGTGAAAGCATACCAAGCGTTTATGTAAGGACATCTCTCTCAGCAGACAAAACATTACAAACATCTAGGAGCCAAGTAGATTGGTCACGAAGGTCAGAAAAGCAATAAAACTAATCGCTTACCTTTGATGATCTTCGGATGTTTGCACTCACAAGACTCCCAATTCTATAAATGTTAAATGAATGTTAAATCCTTTTGTTCCATGAAGAAACACAAACAGACCCCACAGAGCCCCAGGACAGCAGCACAATTAGACCCAACCAAATCATGAGAAGACAAAAAGATAATACTTGACACATTGGAAAAATTCACAACTAAACTAGGATCATTTTTGGCCTTAAACAGAGAATACACAGTGGCAGACTACCTGCCCACTGTGACTGACCCAAACTTGAGGAAGTCTTTGACTATGTACAGATCCAGTGAGCATGGCCGTGCTATTGAGAAAGACCATCGTAGGCAGACCTTGCTCTCAAGAGAAGACAGGCTATGTGCACTCTGACCACAAATTGAGGTGTAAACTGAGCTGCACTTCCTAACCTCACCAGTGGTGACCAGTAAAAATTGTAAGAAAAAAATATATATATATATTTATTTTTTTGGGATTGCCTGTTTCGCATGTTATTTTGGTATGAATACGTGTCACATATCAGTTTACAAACAATGTAAAACAAATTTTATCATTGAGTTACTGAAGCCGTATACAAACATGGTCTTTTTTTTGTTTTCTTGAGTAAGGCAGCTCCAAAATGCATGTGTTTCAGCCTAGCTCAGTGCTTTCTGTAGTGGTGTGGCAAGCCAGCAGAAAATAGGAGCGTTGTGCTTAGCTCAGTGTTCTGTCACTCATGGGGACACTACGTCACCGCCAAGTTTAAGGGTATACCTCGATAATTCTAGCCCTCTGGGTGCTGCCATATAGTTAAGTTAGAAGTGCCCATCCAAGAAGGCTCAAGGTCATTGGCCACAGATAAAATGACGTCAAATTACGTTATATCTACAGTCAGTATACTGATCATGTCAACATCATACTTTTAAAATCTTAGCTAGCAGCCATCATAATATATCAAGTCGACAATCTACTGGAAAATCATTTTTAATCACTGTCATATGAAGAGAAATAATGATAGCCAGGTGTAGCAGTGGTAAGGAGATGGGACCGCTGTTGGCACAGCTTTGTGGGCACTGTTTGTCTTCCATCCTGCTAGCTAACTTTCAATCGCTGGAAAATACATGAGATGAACTGAAAGCACATTTATCCAATGGGACATTAAAACTTGAAATATCTTACGTTTCACTGAGTTAAACGACGACATTAAGAACGTACAGCTGGTGGGTTATACACTCTATTGGTAGGATAGAAGAGCAGCCTCTGGTAAGACAAGGAGGGGGGGGGGGGCATTTATGTAAACAACAGCTGGTGCATATCTAAGAAAGGCACTCCTAGTGGTCAGGGACTTTAATGCAGGAAAACTTAAATCAGTTTAACCTAATTTCTATCAGCATGTCAAATGTGCAACCAGAGAGAAAACAATTATAGATCACCTGTACTCCACACACAGAGATGCGTACAAAGCTCTCCCTCGCCCTCAATTTGGAAAATCTGACCATAATTCTATCCTCCTGATTCCTATTCACAAGCAAAATTAAAGCAGGAAGTGCCAGTGACTCTATAAAAAAAGTGGTCAGATGAAGCAGATGCTAAAATACAGCACAGTTTTGCTATCACAGACTGGAATATGTTACAGGATTATTCCGAGGACTACACCACATCAGTCATCTGACTTTATCAATAAGAACATCGATGACACTGTCCTAAGGTGACTGTACGTACATAACCCAGACAGAAGCCATGGATTACAGGCAACAGTCACACTGAGCTAAAAGGAAGAATGGGGCGGGGCTTTCAAGGGGAGGGACTCTAACCTGGAAGCTAAAAATACATCTTGCTATGCCCTCTGACGAAGCATCAAACAAGTCAAGCATCAATACAGGACTAAGATCAAATTGTACTACACGCTCGTCGGATGTGGCAGGGCTTGCAAACTATTACAGACTACAAAGGGAAGCACAGCAGAGAGCTGCCCAGTGACGTGAGCCCACCAGATGAGCTAAATAACTTCTATGCTGGCTGGTAACACTGAAAACATATGAGAGCATCAGCTGTTCCGGACGGCTGTGCTCTCTGTAGCCGATATGAGTAAGACCTTTAAACAGGTCAACATACACAAGGCCAGACGGACTACCAGGACATGTACTCCGAGCATGCGCTGACCAACTGGCAGGTGTCTTCACTGACGTTTTCAATCTCTCCTTGACTGAGTCTGTAATATCAACATGTTTCCAGCAGACCACCATAGTCCCTGTGCCCAAGAACACTAAGGTAACCTGCCTAAATGAAATGCTTTGAAAGGCTGGTCATGGCTCACATCAACACCATTGTCCTAGAAACCCTAGACCCACTCCAATTTGCATATCGCCCTAACAGATCCACGATGATGCAATCTCTATTGCACTCTACACTGCCCTTTCACATCTGGACAAAAGGAACACCTATGTGAGAAAGCTACTCGTTGACTACAGCTCAGTGATCAACACCATAGTGCCCTCTCTAAGCTCATGAACACCTCCCTCTGAAAATGGATCCTGGACTTCCTGACTCCACCCCCAGGTGGTTAGGGTAGGTAACAACACATCCGCCACGCTGATCCTCAACACGGGGCCCCTCAGGGGTGCGTGCTCAGTCCCCTCCTGTACTCGCTGTTCACTCATGACTGCACGGCCAGGCACAACTCCAACACCATCATTAAGTTTGCTGATGACACAACAGTGGAAGGCCTGATCACCGACGACGATGAGACAGCATATAGGGAGGAGGTCAGAGACCTTACTCTGTCGTGCCAGGACAACAACCTCTCCCTCAATGTGATCAAGACAAAGGAAATTATTGTAGACTACAGGAAAAGGAAGACAGAGCACTCCCCCATTCTCATCGACGAGGTTGTAGTGGAGCTGGTTGAGAGCTTCAAGTTTCTTGGTTTCCACATCACCAACAAACTAACATGGTCCAAACACACCAAGACAGTGAAGTGGGCACGACAAAACCTATTCCCCCTCAGGTGGCTGAAAAGATTTGTCAGGGGTCCTCAGATCTTCAAAAGGTTTTACAGCTGCACCATCGAGAGCATCCTGATGGGTTGCATCACTGCCTGGTATGGCAACTGGTCGGCCTCCGACCGCAAGGCACTGCAGGTGGGTAGTGCGTACGGCCCAGTACATCACCGCGGCCAAGCATCCTAACATCCTGGACCTCTATACCAGGCGGTGTCAGAGGAAGGCCCTAAAAATTGTCAAAGACTCTAGCTACCCTAGTCATAGACTGTTCTCTCTGGTTCTGCACGGCAAGCGGTACCGGAGCGCCAACTTTAGGTCCAAAAGGCTCCAAAATAGCTTCTACCCTCAAGTCAAAAGACTCCTGAACAGCTAATCAAATGGCTACCCAGACTATTTGTATTGCCCTCTACATTTTATATACTACACTCTTCATTCTATATTCTACATTCTATATTATACATTCTATGTTCTGCATTCTATATTCTACATTCTGTATTCCACATTCTATATTCTGTATTCCACATTCTATATTCTACATTCTATATTCTACATTTCATTTTATACATTCTATTTTCTGCATTCTGTATTTTATATTCTGTATTTCACATTATGTTTTCCACATTCTCATTCAACATTCCATATTCTGAATTGCACATTCTATACTCTATATTCCGTATTCTATATTCCGTATTCTATATTCCACATTCTATATTCTACATTCATAATTCTATATTCAACATTCTACTTTCTATATTCTACATTCTATATTCTATATTCTATATTCTACATTCTACATTTTACGTTCTATATTCTACATTCCACATTCTATGTTCTATATTCTATTTCCTAAATTCTATGTTCTATATTCTACATTCTACATTCTACATTCTACATTCTGGTTCTAAGTCCTCTATGATTGATTACACCTTCTATTTTATCATTATTTGGCTTCAGCCCCTGTCCATCAAGTTAGATTGTGATAATAACACAGATAAAATCGGTCATCAAAGTCTAGATGAATCTATAGTGTATGTTTGACAGCACAGTGGACCACAATCCCATCAAATGATGCATGTACGGACCCTTCTCGGATCTGAACCACAGTCCTCTCCCCTCCTCTATGAGTGTGTCACTCAACAGCCATATCAGACATATGACACGTTTCAGACACACCAGACTAGACACACAGTTTTAAACCAGTGTGTGTGTGTGCATGCGTTTGTGTCGTGTGTGTTTCTTTGTGTGTGTCTGCGTCCGTGCGTGTGTGTCCGTGCGTTGCATATTATGGCGCTGTGAATGGCCACCTGCTGATGAGCCCCACCCACTCTGGATGATTGATGTTCAAAACTTGACCCTGTTTTCTGGGGGTGGGGGGGGGGGGGGGGGTAGTGGGAAGGAGAGGAGGGAGCTGGGATTGAAAACCATCCTGGTGGACTGTGTGACTGTTTCAGGCTGTTCCGAGGAGAACCAGGCCCTGTCTTTCAAACACACACACACACACACACACACACACACACACACACACACACACACACACACAGCCCTTGTATCAAAGGAACTCTAGGGGTGCTCCTGAATACAAAACGAGTATCGTAACGGCTATGGAGAATTTTCTGAATATGATTATGACAGTATGTTTTGTAATTATCCGTCATTGGAAGCAAAGGGATTTTCAGCTGCAGCTCTATTTCACTCAAACAGTGTGAAGCGCTGTGTGCAACAAACTATTGTTTTTTTCTCTGTCTGGAAAGAAAACGTGAGGGATATCGGTTGAGCCTGCTGCAACCTGGATTAGAAGAAGCCGTTCTCCCTCTGCTCTCATTTCCCCCAGACAGACACATGTGCGGCTGTTTCACTCACAGTCACTCGTCTCAGGGCACAGGGGTCTCCTCTTCTCCAAACGTCATGTATGAATCAAAATCCTGAGATAGTCATTGTTGTTCAATTAAGTTATTTCCCGACTGCTTGGCTGAGGCCGTATGGTTGTTTAGTCTGTGATGTTTAGTCTGTCTACTTGGCTGAGGCCGTATGGTTGTTTAGTCTGTGATGTTTAGTCTGTCTACTTGGCTGAGGCCGTATGGTTGTTTAGTCTGTGATGTTTAGTCTGTCTACTTGACTGAGGCCGTATGGTTGTTTAGTCTGTCTACTTGACTGAGGCAGTATGGTTGTTTAGTCTGTGATATTTAGTCTGTCTACTTGACTGAGGCAGTATGGTTGTTTAGTCTGTCTACATGGCTGAGGTCATATGGTTGTTTAGTCTGTCTACTTGACTGAGGCTGTATGGTTGTTTAGTCTGTCTACATGGCTGAGGCCGTATGGTTGTTTAGTCTGTCTACTTGGCTGAGGCCGTATGGTTGTTTAGTCTGTGATGTTTAGTCTGTCTACTTGACTGAGGCTGTATGGTTTTTTTAGTCTGTCTACTTGGCTGAGGTCATATGGTTGTTTAGTCTGTCTACTTGGCTGAGGCCATATGGTTGTTTAGTCTGTCTACTTGGCTGAGGTCATATGGTTGTTTAGTCTGCCTACTTGGCTGAGGCCATATGGTTGTTTAGTCTGTCTACATGGCTGAGGCCGTATGGTTGTTTAGTCTGTCTGTGTTGTTTAGTAGGCCTACTTTGTCCGTCCATATAATGATTCCGTTGTGGATGACGTCTCTTGTTTTTGTCATGGTTCCAAGCCCATGCTTGCTTCCTGTTTCCTAACCGAGCCACAGATCATTAGAAAATGTATTGACAAATGTACATCCTTTATTTTGATTGTACTGAAGTTGTGAAAATGTTTTGCTCCTCTCTACACTGAAACAATACATGGTCTTCATCTCCATCAGGTTCTGGAATAAAACACAGTAGTAGCGCACCAAGTACAGTATTAGTACTAATTAGTACTTAGTAAACATGTACAATATTAGTATTAGTACTAATTAGTACTTAGTAACCATGTACAATATTAGTATTAGTACTAATTTGTACTAATTAGTACTTAGTAAACATGTACAATATTAGTATTAGTACTAATTAGTACTTAGTAACCATGTACAATATTAGTATTAGTACTAATTAGTAATCAGTAACCATGTACAATATTAGTATTAGTACTAATTTGTACTAATTAGTACTTAGTAAACATGTACAATATTAGTATTAGTACTAATTTGTACTAATTAGTACTTAGTAAACATGTACAATATTAGTATTAGTTCTAATTAGTACTAATTAGTACATAGTAACCATGCACAGTATTTGTCTACTTAGTAACCTAATTCCTTGTCAATAGGATTAAGTAAGTGAATCGTGGGCATTTTCATCTGATGGATCGTTTAACAATGTGTGTGAATGAGTGACGGAATGTACCAATGCAGGTCAAGGGCAGGCAGAGGTCAGTAATCCAGAAAGGTAGGGACAAGGTACAGGACAGCAGGCAGGATCAGGGTCAACACCGGGAAGACGAGGAAACAGGAACAATCAACAGACCGTATGGGTCATACCAGATTGTCTCCTTCTAGTTGAATTCCAGACAGAATGTCTCCTTCTAGTTGAATTCCAGACAGAATGTCTCCTTCTAGTTGAATTCCAGACATCATGTCTCCTTCTAGTTGAATTCCAGACAGCATGTCTCCTTCTAGTTGAATTCCAGACAGAATGTCTCCTTCTAGTTGAATTCCAGACAGAATGTCTCCTTGTAGTTGAATTCCAGACAGAATGTGTCCTTGTAGTTGAATTCCAGACAGAATGAATCCTTGTAGTTGAATTCCAGACAGAATGTCTCCTTGTAGTTGAATTCCAGACAGAATGTCTCCTTGTAGTTGAATTCCAGACAGAATGTCTCCTTGTAGTTGAATTCCAGACAGAATGTCTCCTTGTAGTTGAATTCCAGACAGAATGTCTCCTTGTAGTTGAATTCCAGACAGAATGTCTCCTTGTAGTTGAATTCCAGACAGAATGTCCTTTTGTAGTTGAATTCCAGACAGAATGTCTCCTTGTAGTTGAATTCCAGACAGAATGTCTCCTTGTAGTTGAATTCCAGACAGAATGTCTCCTTGTAGTTGAATTCCAGACAGAATGTCTCCTTGTAGTTGAATTCCAGACAGAATGTCTCCTTGTAGTTGAATTCCAGACAGAATGTCTCCTTGTAGTTGAATTCCAGACAGAATGTCTCCTTGTAGTTGAATTCCAGACAGAATGTCTCCTTGTAGTTGAATTCCAGACAGAATGTCTCCTTGTAGTTGAATTCCAGACAGAATGTGTCCTTGTAGTTGAATTCCAGACAGAATGTCTCCTTGTAGTTGAATTCCAGACAGAATGTCTCCTTGTAGTTGAATTCCAGACAGAATGTCTCCTTGTAGTTGAATTCCAGACAGAATGTCTCCTTGTAGTTGAATTCCAGACAGAATGTCTCCTTGTAGTTGAATTCCAGACAGAATGTCTCCTTCTAGTTGAATTCCAGACAGAATGTCTCCTTCTAGTTGAATTCCAGACAGAATGTCTCCTTCTAGTTGAATTCCAGACAGAATGTCTCCTTGTAGTTGAATTCCAGACAGAATGTCTCCTTCTAGTTGAATTCCAGACAGAATGTCTCCTTCTAGTTGAATTCCAGACAGAATGTCTCCTTGTAGTTGAATTCCAGACAGAATGTCTCCTTCTAGTTGAATTCCAGACAGAATGTCTCCTTCTAGTTGAATTCCAGACAGCATATCTTCTACTAGCTTGTAACAATACAACCATAAAGTAAATGGCTCAGTAGAATATAATAAACATTTTAAACATTTTAGCATAAGAATAATAGAGGAAGTCACAATTTACAGTCCAATATTTACACATGTATCAAGGAAGGGGCATTAAGGTTAAAGTGTTTCAACTGTGAGGTAATAGCAAAAGTAAATAAGAGAAGCCGCAGTTGTGTGTGTGTGTGTGTGTGTGTGTGTGTGTGTGTGTGTGTGTGTCTGTGTGTGTGTGTGTGTCTGTGTGTGTGTGTGTGTGTGTGTGTGTGTGTGAGTGAGTGCATGAGTGTATGTGTGCGTGCGTGCATGAGTGTGTGTGCGTGTGTGTGTGTGTGTGTGATTGTGTGTGTGTGTCTGTGTGTGTGTGTGTGAGTGAGTGCATGAGTGCATGAGTGTATGTGTGTGTGTGCGTGCATGAGTGTGTGTGCGTGTGTGTGTGTGTGTGTGATTGTCAGTGTGCATAGAGCCGAGAGAGACGGTGTAAATAAAAAGGGGGTCAATGTGAATTGTCTGGGTGGACATTTTCAGCAGGCGTATTAATGTCTTCCTCTGACACCGCCTGGTATATAGGTCCTTGGATGGAAGGGAGCTCGACCCCAGTAAAGTACTGGGCCTTAATCCCTACCCTCTGTAGTGCCATGCTGTTGAATGCCGAGCAGTTGCCATACCAGGCGGTGATGCACCCAGCCAAGATGCCCTCAATGGTGCAGCTGTAGAACATTTTGGAGGATCTGAGGGCACATGCCAAATCTTTCCATCCTTTTTAGGGGGAAGACTTCATTTGCGTGCCGTATTTACGACTGTCTTAGTGTGTTTGGACCACGATAGATCCTTCGTGATGATAACGATACCGAGTAACTTGAAGCTCTTGACCCGCTCCACTAAAGCCCACTCTCGGGGGTTCCGTTTCCTGTAGTCCACGATCTGTTCCTTTGTCTTGCTGATGTTGATGGACAGATTGTTGTCCTGGCACCACACTACCAGGTCTCTGACCTCCTCCCTTTAGGCCGTCTCATCGTCATCAGTGATAAAGCTTACCAACGTGGTGTCGTCGACAAACTTAATGATGGTGTTGGAGTCTTGTGTGTGAGAGAGAGAGATCACCCCATGGTGTCACAGGAAGAGCTGTGATCTAATACGGCTCAAACTCACCGCATCGTCTCAGGAAGTCATTCTGGCTCTAACTCCCCACACTGTCTCAGGAAGTCATTCTGGCTCAAACTCACCGCATCGTCTCAGGAAGTCATTCTGGCTCTAACTCCCCACACTGTCTCAGGAAGTCATTCTGGCTCAAACTCACCGCATCGTCTCAGGAAGTCATTCTGGCTCTAACTTACTCACCACACTGACTGTCTCAGGCATTTATTCTAACTAACTCACCACACTGTCTCAGGCATTTATTCTAACTAACTCACCACACTGTCTCAGGAAGTCATTATGTCTCTAACTTACTCACCACACTGTATTAGGAAGTCATTCTGGCTCAAACTCACCACACTGTCTCAGTCAATCATTCTGCCTCAAACTCACCACACTGTCTCAGGCAGTCATTCTGGCTCAAACTCACCACACTGTTGCAGTCAGTCATTCTGGCTCAAACTCACCACACTGTCTCAGGAAGTCATTCTGGCTCAAACTCCCCACACTGTCTCAGGCAGTCATTCTGGCTCTAACTCACCACACTGTCTCAGTCAGTCATTCTGGCTCTTGGTCTCCTTCAGTTTCTAGCTAATGATGGGGAGCTCAATTGATGAAATTGCATCTCTTGTGGGTGGTGAACAGGCTGAGAGCTGAAATGGGGAAGTCTCATCATCACAAGGCTGTAAGGTTCTGTAACTGTGTTAAGGTACTGTAACTGTATTAAGGTTCTGTAACTGTGTTAAGGTTCTGTAACTGTGTTAAGGTTCTGTAACTGTGACAACTGACTGACTCCGTTCTTACAGGTTGTTCTATTTAGAACCAGTATTAGTAAAAGCTGTAATGTTCAGACTGATCACTAGAAATAGACTTTGATTTAAGACATTTGTAAAAAAAAAAAAAAGAATCCTGGAAACTTTGATATGCTCACAACAATCAACTAGCGCTGGGGGTGAACTGGTGATGGTCGGAGACAAGGGGAGCTGCTCAGACCACTGTGCTACGACAACACTTAGACTACTGATGGTAATTGATAGTATGATGTACGTTGGTTTGCAGAGCCTTCGCCAACGCAGAACCCTAACCTTAACCACCTGGAATAAATGTCTAAACTGTTAACCTCTTGAGTTGTTTCTGTTTGTAACGACGCAGAATTAACCCTGTAACCATGCAGAATTAACCCTGTAACCGTGCAGAATAATCCCTGTAACCATGCAGAATCAACCCTGTAACCATGCAGAATTAACCCTGTAACCATGCAGAATTAACCCTGTAACCGTGCAGAATTATCCATGTAACCATGCAGAATCAACCCTGTAACCATGCAGAATTAACCCTGTAACCGTGCAGAATTAACCCTGTAACCATGCAGAGTTAACCCTGTAACCATGCAGAGTTAACCCTGTAACCATGCAGAATTATCCCTGTAACCATGCAGAATTAACCCTGTAACCATGCAGAGTTAACCCTGTAACCATGCAGAATTATCCCTGTAACCATGCAGAATCAACTCTAACCATGGGTATCTAGTATACCATATCTATAACTAGTCCTGTCAAAGCACCGTGGGTATCTAGTATACCATATATCTAACTAGTCCTGTCAAAGCACCGTGGGTATCTAGTATACCATATATCTAACTAGTCCTGTCAAAGCACCGTGGGTATCTAGTATACCATATCTATAACTAGTCCTGTCAAAGCACCGTGGGTATCTAGTATACCATATATCTAACTAGTCCTGTCAAAGCACCGTGGGTATCTAGTATACCATATATCTAACTAGTCCTGTCAAAGCACCGTGGGTATCTAGTATACCATATCTATAACTAGTCCTGTCAAAGCACCGTGGGTATCTAGTATACCATATCTATAACTAGTCCTGTCAAAGCACCGTGGGTATCTAGTATACCATATATCTAACTAGTCCTGTCAAAGCACCGTGGGTATCTAGTATACCATATCTATAACTAGTCCTGTCAAAGCACCATGGGTATCTAGTATACCATATATCTAACTAGTCCTGTCAAAGCACCGTGGGTATCTAGTATACCATATATCTAACTAGTCCTGTCAAAGCACCGTGGGTATCTAGTATACCATATATCTAACTAGTCCTGTCAAAGCACCGTGGGTATCTAGTATACCATATATCTAACTAGTCCTGTCAAAGCACCGTGGGTATCTAGTATACCATATATCTAACTAGTCCTGTCAAAGCACCGTGGGTATCTAGTATACCATATATCTAACTAGTCCTGTCAAAGCACCGTGGGTATCTAGTATACCATATATCTAACTAGTCCTGTCAAAGCACCGTGGGTATCTAGTATACCATATATCTAACTAGTCCTGTCAAAGCACCGTGGGTATCTAGTATACCATATATCTAACTAGTCCTGTCAAAGCACCGTGGGTATCTAGTATACCATATATCTAACTAGTCCTGTCAAAGCACCGTGGGTATCTAGTATACCATATATCTAACTAGTCCTGTCAAAGCACCGTGGGTATCTAGTATACCATATATCTAACTAGTCCTGTCAAAGCACCGTGGGTATCTAGTATACCATATCTATAACTAGTCCTGTCAAAGCACCGTGGGTATCTAGTATACCATATATCTAACTAGTCCTGTCAAAGCACCATGGGTATCTAGTATACCATATATCTAACTAGTCCTGTCAAAGCACCGTGGGTATCTAGTATACCATATATCTAACTAGTCCTGTCAAAGCACCGTGGGTATCTAGTATACCATATATCTAACTAGTCCTGTCAAAGCACCGTGGGTATCTAGTATACCATATATCTAACTAGTCCTGTCAAAGCACCGTGGGTATCTAGTATACCATATCTATAACTAGTCCTGTCAAAGCACCGTGGGTATCTAGTATACCATATCTATAACTAGTCCTGTCAAAGCACCGTGGGTATCTAGTATACCATATATCTAACTAGTCCTGTCAAAGCACCGTGGGTATCTAGTATACCATATATCTAACTAGTCCTGTCAAAGCACCGTGGGTCTTGTCACGTTCTGACCTTTGTTCCTTTGTTTTGTCTTTTGTTTTAGTATGATC